>NC_057810.1:242963556-243053447 GCF_018294505.1 Triticum aestivum
GAGTCCGGCATAAATAAGCTAGGGGCTCCCTAGCCGCACACCCCTTCACAAGGGGCTGCGCGCATAAGCAACAGCGAGCTCATATAGACTCCGCTTTACTTATTTATTTATATTTTTTTCCTTCGTATATATTTTTCGCACGATTTCCTTCCAAACTAAGTTCCTCTCTTTTTACAGATGAACAACGTGCACACCCGTCTAGGATAACGGCACAACGGAGAGACAGGCGCAGACGTGCAGTAGGGACCCATTGCAAGGATTCTTTTCAGATTAAGACCCTGCGTAAACCTTTTTTACTGTCTCTTGTTGTTATAATCCCCTGGTTTCTCATTATAACCAAAGTGGAGCCTGACGTTTTGGCATCGGCTGCGTCAGAGGACCTTGCCCGTACCTGGACACTAGGGGCTTAGGGCATTGTTCTGCCCATTATTATAAAGACCGAACACCTTAGGGAGTGTTCGGCGTCTCGAGTTAGGCCTTATATGCATCAGCTCCGAATCATGTCTTTGGTCAAATGTTGGGTTTGCCCAGCTCCTGTGTTTTGCTGCCTTACATTCCGTATCATCGGCTAATGCGGCACCAGGAGAACTACTGCGATTGTGCCCCAGTTCGGCTGGGCAAGCACCTCAGTAGAGAAAGCCGAAAACTGACTGTCATGATACAGCGAGAGACTGGTCAACCACTCGATCGACTACCGGAATGTTTAGAATTCCCCGCTTTGACGAAGGACCGTTTCCCGGTCAGGCACACACGCGCCCCGAATCCGGAGAAGCGCGGTGCCCCCAGGGGCTATATCGTAGCCCCACCCTCGAACTCCAATGGCTAAGTGAAAGTGATAAAGCATCGTAGTCCGTATTGCCTTGTTTGCTACGCTACCACCTCCTTAACAGGACCGAGACATCGGATTAAGTGTGAAAACACGCTATTTTTTGCGAACACCCCCGCACTTTGTGCGTGGGGGCTGAAGCCGAAGACTGCCATCTTTCAGGTTATACAAACGTATACATAAACGGCCGCATAGGAGATATTTCAGTACTTGGAACGCACAAGTATAAAAAGTGGTTACATCATAATCATTGTTTTACAAGATAAAACGTTCATTTGAACGTGACATTTTTCGAGCACTGCGACTCTATTACATGAGCGCCACGCATAACTTCCCCAAAATAGTGCTCGGCGGGTAACCGGCTTTCGTTCGAACCCTGGGTTGCAATAGCAGTGGCATCCATCTCTGTCCAATGTGTCTTCACACGGGCAAGGGCCATCCGCGCACCTTCTATGCAGGCCGACCGCTTCATCTCCTTGATATGCGGCACCGCTCCAAGAAATTGCTGCAATAAGCCAAAATAGCTCGTCGCCTTGGGCCTCTCTGGCCAAACATGAGCCACGATATCAGTCATGGCAAGTCTGGACAACATGTTCAGCTCAGCCCATTCGGCCAACCGATCGATCAGCGGAAGTGAACGATCCGGACTATGGAATTGAGACCAAAACAGCTCTTCCGTCTTGTGATCCTTCTGACTCCGGAAGTGCACTACGGCATCCACCACACTTGCCGCTAAGTCCATATATGGATCCTCCAGACCCCATAGCTGGCCAAGCTGGGCATACTTTGGATCCGTAAACCGGCGACGCAGCAGAAAAGGCTTGCCAGCCACAATGTCTCCGGCCTGGCGCAGCTCCTCCTTCATAGCCTGCATTGTAGAACGGGCATCCTTGGCCTCGGCGGTGGCCTTCCCAAGGTATTCTCGCTCCGATAGGCGCTCCTTTTCAAGAGCCTCATTGCGGTTGGTAGCATCCTTCAATTTCACGGCCAATCCGGCCATCTCTTCCCTGCTTAGGCAGTGTGCAGCCTTTTTGGCTTTTAACTCCTCGGCCGCCCTCGAGGCAGCCGCACCACTCCTTCTGGCTTGCTCCTTGGCTTGAGCAAGCTCGGCCCGAAGGCTCTCCACAGCAGCAGCACCGTCTGCATCACAGCTTAAATATTGTAAGAGGCGGGCTTTGGCTCCCTTAAATAAGTGACTGCGGAGAATTCATTTACCTTGCGACTCGTCAAGTCGCCGGTTCACAAGCGTGATGTCCGCATCCGCCACATCAAGTTGCCACATTAACTCGACAACTCCACCAGTCCGGCTAGCCCCTGGACTATCCACCACCTACATAGGAAAGGCGACATTCAATACCTGCGATTTTGATCCTCGGCACGCTGTCGCTTTCGACAACCTACCGAGTCTCAGGGGCTACTATCTATATAGGGCGCACTTCTATGTGCAAAACTGTCAAAAAGGTGCGTCATTCTTGCGTACCTCAAATCCCGCCAGCAAACTCCTGACGGCATTATGCAATCCGCTTTCGGCGGACGAAATCCTTCCAATCACCATGCTCATCAATGCACGGTGACCTTCTGAGATGGACGCCCTCTCAAGCAGATCCTTCAGCTCCCCCGGCCGAACACTAGTCGGTGCTGAACTCTCCGGCTCCACCGGGCTCTGGGATACCCTCCGTGACGATACTTCAGGCTCGTCTGCCCTGTCCGACAGCGCAGCAGACGGAGGCGTCTCGCTCTCCATCATCTCCAGACGAAGATCCCCCGAAGACGAACTCATCTGAGAAGGCCGCAGATCCGAACTGTAAGGTAAAAATTTCGGTTATCCTCAGAAGCACAAATAGGGATATTTTCTTATTAATGAACACCCCTTTTCCTACTCACGGCTCGCTGGAGGGCTGATCCTTTAGAGACGATTGTACGCCCGGGGTCTCCCCGGACGTAGGACCCTCCGGTGAAGATTTCTTCCCCCACTTAGGGGCTTTGGCCTCCGGGTCTTCGGAGGCGGTCCTCTTCTCCCCCTAGAAGGAGGTATTCTCGATCCCCCCTCTTCAAGCGCCCCCTTGGGCGAGGTGATAGGTCCTCTATTTTCCCCATCGCTTTCTTCTACAGGCGCTACCTCCAACATTCTGACCAGCACGGGCTCCGGTGCGGTCTCTGGGAGGGGGGCCGGACACCTTATCAGTTTTTCTCGCGCTACCCACTCCTGATGGAAGATAACGGGTTAGAAGGCGAATTATAGAAAAGTAAACAAACGGAACGTCCGGACACTGAGCTATTTACCTGAGTATCCGGGCTATTGCAGCTTAGGCCCGCATCCTCGGTCAATTCCAGACACATCGCCCGCGGTCCGAAGAACAACTTGTACATCTCCACGGGTGTCGTACCCATGAAGTGTTGGAGAATTCGTGGTCCCTCCGGATTGAACTCCCATAACCGGAGAGGACGGCGTTTGCAGGGCAGAAGACGCCTGATTAGCATGACCTGCATCACCACTACCAGATCGATCTCCCTGTAATGCCCCGGATGTAACTTTCCATATTCGTAACTCCAACTCCTGCCTTTTCCGGAGATGCGATATATTATTTTCTCCGTGGTTGGGTTTTTGTCTTTTGTTTTGCATTTTGTTCATGTCATGCATTTCATCATCGCATCATTCGCATTGCATCGGCATCGTTTTTCATAAAACTTGCATTCGCTCGTAGTTGTCGCTTCTTCCTTGTTCTTGTTGACCCCTCTCAGATCAACCGGACCGCTCTCTTCTCTCTCTTTTTTGAGCCCATCAAAACCCTTTGTCTCCATGGCGTTTCGTCAAACCCCTCTTGCGTGCGTCCGAAAACTCCCCTGAACCCGACCCTGGCAGTCATTACCATTGGGTCCGGATCATCCCCTAACGTCTATAAAACATCTCCGTTTTGTTATTTGGGCTCCCTAACTATTTTATTCGCGACCGTGCGATTTTAATCGAAGGGACCAAATGACCCTAAGCCTACCCACTCGCTATATATAGCAGTCTAACCCTAGATCCTAGGGGCTTGTCCCATCCATTCCCCTCCTTGCGCCGCCACTAACTCCACCTGGTCTCCCCCACCTCGGGATCTTGCCCGATCCAAAAATCCTCATCGGGATCCCCTGCCCGATCCACCCAACCAGCTCGTAGCCGCCTCCCCTTCCCTGCTCCCGTGCGTGTCCAGCACCACAGGAGAGGTGCTCCTCGAGCCCTCGATCCAGCGCGCAGATGCTCGAGCGCTCCTCCTCGTGACCCGCCGCCCCGGCGAACCGTCACCGTCGGCGACCACTTCCATCAGGCCGGACCCCGCTCCCCTCGTTGCTTCTCCTTCTCCCGTTCCCTCCGTTTTCCCTCTCTCACTTACTCTCTGTCATCTCCAGGAAACTGCAGGAGGCAAGCACCATGCCATGGCATCCCCTGCTCGACGACTGCGTCGCCGTCGTCGACTTCGCGCCCATCCCCGCCTGATTCTGCAGCGCCGCCGCCCGTCTTCTTCGTTCAAGGCAAGCTCTGCTGCTGTCCTGCTCGAGCTGCCAAGTCCCTGTCGCCTCGCCGCTGTACCCCGTCCTCGACCTCATTCAGCAGCCCCCGCCGCAAGCCGCGACCTCCACAGCCTCCTCCCGAATCTGCTCCGCCTCGCCTCTGCCGGATCGGAGCAGCACCGGACCAGCAGGACCGTGCCCTTCCTCTCCAGCCTCCCCTCTGTTTTCTTCTAGATCACCGGCAACGCTCTCTCTCAGGATCTCTCTTCTCTCTCGCTTCTCTCCACAGGGAACCGAAGCCATGGCCACCGGCCGTCCATGGTCGCCGCCGCAAGGATCTGCTCGCCTCCGCTGCCTCCGCGCCATCCCTGTCGCCGGAGGATGCAGCCCCGCCGCTTCCAAGTCCTCTGCTTCGCCCGTGGTCGAGCGAGACGACCATAAACGCAGCCGCGTTGACCGCCCGCTCGCCAGCGCCTTTCTGCCTCGCTGGCAAGGCCCAGCCTGCTCCAGCTCCTCATCCGGCATGCCAGGCCTCTCCACCAGCTGGGCCGAGGCCCATGGTGAGAACCTCCCCCAGCGCCCATGTCCTGTTTCAGCCTGTGCTCTAATTCAGCCCGCATGTGTTTTTTTTACTGCTGCGAATTTAACATTATCCATTGTATTACTGATTTACAGAAAACCCCTCCATGTTCATGCATATAATAACTCATTATCCGTGCGTCATATGTAAATAATTTATATATGTGATATGCTCAGAAAATTGTGTAGATTAACAATATGCCACTTTCATCCCATGTTAATATGTTTAACATGTTGTTTACATTAATTTGCTCCTATGCCATGCTAAAATGATTTATTTCATAACTATTTAACCGTAACTCCGAATTTAATGTTCTTTATATGTAAATGGGGTGGAAAAATGCCTAGTTTAACATGGTGCACTTTGTTTTATTGTTTAACAACTTTAAAATATGTTTTAGGGCAGAACAGTAGCAAATTCATAAATTGCATATGAGGTTTTTCCGAAAATATTGTTTGTTGTTCCGGCCTCATTTAAACTTGCCTAAATATTTAGTTTACTTTTGTTACACCCCTTGACATGTTTAACAACATTTAACATTGTTGTGTACCTAAACGAGAGCGAACTAAATAACTCGGATGTGGTGTTTCGTCAATATGCAACTCGTTGCATATTGAGCTCCACTTAACTTGTAGTATTGTGTGTTGCACTTTGCCATGCCATGCCCCATTAAACCGGACATGCATCATAATTGATTGTGCATCATGCCATATTTATGCTTGTGTGTTTAACATGTTGTTTGTTTCTTTCCGGTGTTGCTTCTTAGTCCCGGTAATGTTGCGATTGTGAGGATTCATTCGACTACGTCCATTTGTCTTCTTCATGGACTCGTTCTTCTTCCTAGCGGGATTTCAGGCAAGATGACCGCTACCCTGGATCTCACTACTATCATTGATATGCTAGTTGCTTCGTTCTATCGCTATGTTGCGCTACCTATCATTTTGTTCTATCAAGCCTCCCAAATTGCCATGAACCTCTAACCTTTGACACCATTCCTAGCAAACCGTTGCTTGGCTATGTTACCGCTTTGCTCAGCCCTCTTATAGCGTTGCTAGTTGCAGGTGAAGTTGAAGATTGCTCCATGGTGGATAGGGTTATGTTGGGATATTACAATATCTCTTATATTATTAATGCATCTATATATTTGGTAAAGGGTGGAAGGCTCGGCCTTATGCCTGGTGTTTTGTTCCACTCTTGCCGCCCTAGTTTCTGTCATACCGGTGTTATGTTCCCGGATTTTGCGTTCCTAACGCGGTCGGGTGATTTATGGGACCCCCTTGACAGTTCGCTTTGATAAAACTTGTCCAGCAAGGCCCAACCTTGGTTTTACCATTTGCCTCACCACCACCTATACCCTTCCCTTGGGTCGGCCAACCCGAGGGTCATCTTTATTTTAGCCCCCCCGGGCCAGTGCTTGTCTAAGTGCTGGTCCGAACTGAGTAGACCGCGGGGCCCCCTCGGGGCAACTCGAGGTCTGGTTTTACTCGTAGGATGTCTCATCTGGTGTTACCCTGAGAACGAGATATGTGCAGCTCCTATCGGGATTGTCGGCGCATCGGGCGGCTTTGCTGGTCTTGTTTTACCATTGTCGAAATGTCTTGTAAACCGGGATTCCAAGACTGATCGGGTCTTCCTGGGAGAAGGTCTATTCCTTCGTTGATCACGAGAGCTTGTCATGGGCTAAGTTGGGACACCCCTGCAGGGTATAAACTTTCGAGAGCCGTGCCCGCGGTTATGTTGCAGATGGGAATTTGTTAATGTCCGGTTGTAGATAACTTGACACCAGATCCGAATTAAAATGCATCAACCGCGTGTGTAGCCGTGATGGTCTCTTCTCGGTGGAGTCCGGGAAGTGAACACGGTTTCTGGGTTATGTTTGACGTAAGTAGGTGTTCAGGATCACCTCTTGATCATTGCTAGCTTCACGACTGTTCCTTTGTTTCTCTTCTCGCTCTCATTTGCGTATGTTAGCCACCATATATGCTTAGCCGCTGCTGCAACCTCACCACTTTACCCCTTCCTTACCCATTAAGCTTTGCTAGTCTTGATACCCATGGTAATGGGATTGCTGAGTCCTCGTGGCTCATAGTTACTTCCAAAACCAGTTTGCAGGTACCAATGTTACCAAGCAGGTGACGCCACCAAGCTCAAGGAGGAGCTCGATGAAGATCTTGCCCTTTGTGTTGTTTCGTTCTAGTTGATCAGTAGTGGAGCCCAGTTGGGGTCGATCGGGGACCTTTGTCACATTTGGGGTTCTTCTTTTATTTTGGTTCCGTAGTCGGACCTTGATTGTATCTGTATGATGTAATGCTTTACTCATGTATTGTGTGAAGTGGCGATTGTAAGCCAACTATGTATCTCTTTCCCTTATGTATTACATGGGTTGTGTGAAGATTACCTCACTTGCGACATTGCTTTCAATGCGGTTATGCCTCTAAGTCGTGCTTCGACACGTGGGAGATATAGCCGCATCGAGGGCGTTACAAGTTGGTAATCAGAGCCTTCCCCGACCTTAGGAGCCCCACTGCTTGATCGTTTTTAGCGGCCAAGTTGTGTCTAGAAAAATGTTTTGAGTCATTTAGGATTATATATATCGGAGAGTTAGGAATTCTTTTTACTCCCCAGTCTCTTCATCGCTCTGGTAAGGCATCCTGACGTAGAGTTTTGACTCTTCTCTTCTCAAATTTCACTAAATTTTTTTTAGGATCACGCGGGTATCTTGGAATCATTCCGATGGTTTTATGATGAGAACATTGTCTTGGTGCCTTCTGTCAGGGGTTTAGTGGAAGTGTCCTGGGGAGTTGAGCTCTGAGGTGTTGTCGTCATAATTTTATCGTTGCAGTTCTGGAATACCTGAGTTTAGTACGCCGACATCGAAAATCTCTTTTATGCAGTTGTTGTTGAGATAACCCCGATAACCCAGTACTGAGGTGAGTACGGGAGTATTGCCATAACTTGTATAACGGATGCTTTTCGAAGGTTGAGGTACACGATTTCCGAAGGTTTCTTGGTTATGTTTTGACGGATGGATACAGCTTGGATGTAGGTATTGTTAGTTTGGGTGAGATATATTGCTTCCCGTGTATCCCCAACACCAGATTGCATAACCAGAAAGTTTCGGGAGTTTATAGGTGGGAATTCAAGTAGCTCCTAGAACATCTTTCCGACAGATGCATGATATGGGATTGGGTAAATCTCTATCATATGTTTGTTCCGGCTTATTCTGCAAGCCAGTCCTTTGTTTTTGTTTTGAGTTGTGGTATTCGAGTTGCTTCAATGTCAAGTGTTGATTCCATACCTTTCCGAAATGGTGTTCTCATACTCCGATGTGAATACCAATCCTTCTCGACAATCGAGATTGTCATGTCAATCCTTTTCAACCGGCGTGTTTCTCTTCAAGTGGATCAGATCACTTCAACATCAGCAAGACCAATTATCATTTCTTCTCAACGGTGTTTGTTTCATCCGTCTCCAAGTTGCCTTTGTTTTTCCCGCCCACCCTCCCTTTTTCCTCAAGGACTAAGATTTCTTTACCAAGTATCCTTTTATTTTTGTGAAGTTTCTCCATTCTTTTCCGTCAATGTTCTTACCCGGTGGTTCTCAAGAAGATGTTCTACTAGTTCGTCATTCCTCATTCCTTTCTCTTCTCCGGTGGATTCAAGTCAAGTTTTGTTGATCATACCTTTTTCCTCATTTCAATGTCTTCTCATACCGGTGCACCTCATTATCATTCTACTTCTCGCTATTTGTTATTCCGGAGTGCTCAAGATATCTCAAAGATTCGTGTTTCCACTCTGCATTCGTTCAAGCTCTTTCGAGATTGGTATCTCATTCAAGTCATTTAATTCAACCGGTGCAACATCTCTTTTAAATCTTTGCAACGGTGTTCTTTTGAGTGGGCCCTAACCCACAGGTCTTTTCCCAGGATCTTACCTGACTCTTCTATTTTCCCAGAGCTATCCTAAATTCTTCTCCAAGTTTGACGTAAGAATGAGTTATCATCAGTCAAATGCTTTTCTCCAAGATCTTTCAAATTCTTTTCATAGTTGGCTCAACCTCTTCGCTTTTGATTCTTCCGGTGTGCCTCAATAATTCTTGGTGGTGTTTTTCATTGTCATTCTCAACATTTGAAGACCGTAGACGGATTTCTCTTAAATCTTGGTCCATTCTCTTGAAGGTTCATGGCTCTAGCTTCATGCTATCATCATAATTGTTTTGATTGTGACTATTCTTTTCACCCATCCGGAGCATTTCATGAGTTGTTTCCATTTCTTTCCTCCGAAGGCCATCATGTCATAATTCTTCATTCTCAGCGTGTAGCTATCGTTCTCCAAATCTTACCGGTGATTTGTTTAAATATCCTCTAATCAGTTCATGTTCTCTTCGTTCTCATGTATCTAAATCCCCTCAAATATCTTCATTTGTTTTCCAATTCTTCCCGGTGAATTGTGCCTTTGCTACATTCATTTTCAATTCTTACGGTGGTTCGTTAAAGATTTCACTTCCTTCATTATCTTATCAATTCATTCGTTGTTTTCAAATCCTACTGGTGGATCGTTGAAGACTTTTCTCAAGTTTGCTCTATATCTTCTTAATCCTTTCTAGAAGAATAAGTAGTATGCCAACTCCATTGCTTATCATCAATTTAATTTGATGAAGGATAAACATACAATAAATCTTATTCTTATTTCCTCGAGGTGATTCAATTCTTTTTTTCCGGAGATTATTCATCATGAATAAATTCTTGATTACAAGTGATTCATCTTTCTTTCCGGAGTTTGTTCATCATATCACATTCTCGGTTTCATGTGTTTCATGTTTTCTTTTCCGGAGTTCCAAGTTTTCCGCATTATCTCGTCACGAAGCTCCATCTAAATCATTGCAACGCTTCACCTTGTGTTTTCAACTTCTCTTTCTTTTCATCATCCTTCTATTACCGGAGTTCTTCATGGAGGCTCTAAATGGTGGGTCGTCAAGGATTCTTTTCATTCTTCAATTGTTCTTCAAGATTTCGCTCGAAGTTATGATCCGCCAAGCTATACTCAAAAGTAAACAGGGTGCCCAACACTTGTTTTGTTTTGAGAAGCTCAAGTATTCTCCGTCTTGCATTCCAAAGTGCAATTCCTTCTATCTTATCTTTTGAGATAGTGTTATGTCACTCTTGACAATTTCCTTCATGTTTCATGATTCATATTGTTGTCAAGAATGAGGTATTTTAAATCCAGCAGTCTCTTCACTGGATTTATATTGGGTTATATTTCACCTAAAGCCTTCCCCAAGGAATGTTGCTATTTTGTGGTGATTACGCATGACCCAAGCTTACTCTTTATCCTCTTGGTGGAAGAAGTTTTCATCTCTTCGTTGATCTCAAGCAAGCAATTGTTTTCGTTAGTGGCAGAATTTCACCTCAAGTGTTGAGATGTTTTCCATAAGCCACAACAAGTTTGTGCTTCTCGTTGTTGATTTTCCAACAACTCCGTTCGATTCTTCTTTGCAAGGATGCTTTCCAGGTTCACTTGTGGAAAAAGTTGTCATTTTCTTCTCCGTCCCTTTATCCCAATGATCTAACTTCTATTCTTTCGTTACGGAGACATTGTGATGTTGTGCTCTTCACTCATCACCTCGTTTTTTTTGAGGATCGTGTTCTTTTCTTGTTTATCCATTTAACCGGAGTGTTGTATCATCTCTTCAATATCTCTTCATCTCATCAAGCTTTTCTACCGGAGTGCTGTCCAAATTCTGTCATTCTTGTTCCTTGGCTATCTCACTATACCGAGGTGGTCATATTCTTTTCGTTCGTGAAGCTCTTTTTTCCATGTCTTTCAACCTTCAAGTTCTCGTAATACTCCTTGTTCCTCTTTTCTAACGAATTGTTTGCAATCTCGTTCATCTCTGTTGTACTCTTTCTTTTAAATTGCTCAACCTCTCAAGGTTTGTGGTTTCACTAGTTCGTCAAAGAAGCAACTTAGTTTTACCTCTTCTCTTCCTCTTTCTTTTCCCTCCGGTGCCATCCTAGATCTCGGGACGAGATCCTCTCGTAGTGGTGGAGTGTTGTAACGCCCCGGATGTAACTTTCCATATTCGTAACTCCAACTCCTGCCTTTTCCGGAGATGCGATATATTATTTTCTCCGTGGTTGGGTTTTTGTCTTTCGTTTTGCATTTTGTTCATGTCATGCATTTCATCATCGCATCATTCGCATTGCATCGGCATTGTTTTCATAAAACTTGCATTCGCTCGTAGTTGTTGCTTCTTCCTTGTTCCTGTTGACCCCTCTCAGATCAACCGGACCGCTCTCTTCTCTCTCTTTTCTGAGCCCATCAAAACCCTTTGTCTCCATGGCGTTTCGTCAAACCCCTCTTGCGTGCGTCCGAAAACTCCCCTGAACCCGACCCGGGCAGTCATTACCATTGGGTCCGGATCATCCCCTAACGTCTACAAAACATCTCTGTTTTGTTATTTGGGCTCCCTAACTATTTTATTCGCGACCGTCCGATTTTAATCGAAGGGACCAAATGACCCTAAGCCTACCCACTCGCTATATATAGCAGTCTAACCCTAGATCCTAGGGGCTTGTCCCATCCATTCCCCTCCTTGCGCCGCCACTAACTCCACCTGGTCTCCCCCACCTCGGGATCTTGCCCGATCCAAAATTCCTCATCGGGATCCCCTGCCCGATCCACCCAACCAGCTCGCAGCCGCCTCCCCTTCCCTGCTCCCGTGCGTGTCCAGCACCACAGGAGAGGTGCTCCTCGAGCCCTTGATCTAGCGCGCAGATGCCCGAGCGCTCCTCCTCGTGACCCACCGCCTCGGCGAACCGTCACGGTCGGCGACCACTTCCATCAGGCCGGACCCCGCTCCCCTCGTTGCTTCTCCTTCTCCCGTTCCCTCCGTTTTCCCTCTCTCACTTGCTCTCTGTCATCTCCAGGAAACTGCAGGAGGCAAGCACCATGCAATGGCCTCCCCTGCTCGACGACCGCGTCGCTGTCGTCGACTTCGCGCCCATCCCCGCCTGATTCTGCAGCACCGCCGCCCGTCTTCTTCGTTCACGGCAAGCTTTGCCGCTGTCCTGCTCGAGCTGCCAAGTCCCTGTTGCCTCGCCGCTGTACCCCGTCCTCGACCTCATTCAGCAGCCCCCGCCGCAAGCCGCGACCTCCACAGCCTCCTCCCGAATCTGCTCCGCCTCGCCTCTGCCGGATCGGAGCAGCACCGGACCAGCAGGACCGTGCCCTTCCTCTCCAGCCTCCCCTCTGTTTTCTTCTAGATCACCGGCAACGCTCTCTCTCAGAATCTCTCTTCTCTCTCGCTTCTCTCCACAGGGAACCGAAGCCATGGCCGCCGGCCATCCATGGTCGCCGCCGCAAGGATTTGCTTGCCTCCGCTGCCTCCGCGCCATCCCTGTCGCCGGAGGATGCAGCCCCGCCGCTTCCAAGTCCTATGCTTCGCCCGTGGTCGAGTGAGACGACCATAAACGCAGCCGCATTGACCGCCCGCTCGCCAGCGCCTCTCTGCCTCGCTGGCAAGGCCCAGCCTGCTCCAGCTCCTCATCCGGCCTGCCAGGCCTCTCCACCAGCTAGGCCGAGGCCCATGGTGAGACCCTCCCCCAGCGCCCATGTCCTGTTTCGGCCTGTGCTCTAATTCAGCCCGCATGTGTTTTTTTTACTGCTGCGAATTTAATATTATCCATTGTATTACTGATTTACAGAAAACCCCTCCATGTTCATGCATATAATAACTCATTATCCGTGCGTCATATGTAAATAATTTATATATGTGATATGCTTAGAAAATTGTGTAGATTAACAATATGCCACTTTCATCCCATGTTAATATGTTTAACATGTTGTTTACATTAATTTTCTCCTATGCCATGCTAAAATGATTTATTTCATAACTGTTTAACCGTAACTCCGAATTTAATGTTCTTTATATGTAAATGGGGTGGAAAATGCCTAGTTTAACATGGTGCACTTTGTTTTATTGTTTAACAACTTTAAAATATGTTTTAGGGCAGAACAGTAGCAAATTCATAAATTGCATATGAGGTTTTTCCGGAAATGTTGTTTGTTGTTCCGGCCTCATTTAAACTTGCCTAAATATTTAGTTTACTTTTGTTACACCCCTTTACATGTTTAACAACATTTAACATTGCTGTGTACCTAAACGAGAGCGAACTAAATAACTCGGATGTGGTGTTTCGTCAATATGCAACTCGTTGCATATTGAGCTCCACTTAACTTGTAGTATTGTGTGTTGCACTTTGCCATGCCATGCCTCATTAAACCGGACATGCATCATACTTGATTGTGCATCATGCCATATTTATGCTTGTGTGTTTACCATGTTGTTTGTTTCTTTCCGGTGTTGCTTCTTAGTCCCGGTAATGTTGCGATTGTGAGGATTCGTTCGACTACGTCCGTTTGTCTTCTTCATGGACTCGTTCTTCTTCCTAGCGGGATTTCAGGCAAGATGACCGCTACCCTGGATCTCACTACTATCATTGCTATGCTAGTTGCTTCGTTCTATCGCTATGTTGCGCTACCTATCATTTTGTTCTATCAAGCCTCCCAAATTGCCATGAACCTCTAACCTTTGACATCATTCCTAGCAAACCGTTGCTTGGCTATGTTACCGCTTTGCTCAGCCCTCTTATAGCGTTGCTAGTTGCAGGTGAAGTTGAAGATTGCTCCATGGTGGACAGGGTTGTGTTGGGATATCACAATATCTCTTATATTATTAATGCATCTATATATTTGTTAAAGGGTGGAAGGCTCGTCCTTATGCCTGGTGTTTTGTTCCACTCTTACCGCCCTAGTTTCCGTCATACCGGTGTTATGTTCCCGGATTTTGCGTTCCTAACGCGGTCGGGTGATTTATGGGACCCCCTTGACAGTTTGCTTTGAATAAAACTTGTCCAGCAAGGCCCAACCTTGGTTTTACCATTTGCCTCACCACCACCTATACCCTTCCCTTGGGTCGGCCAACCCGAGGGTCATCTTTATTTTAGCCCCCCCGGGCCAGTGCTTGTCTAAGTGCTGGTCCGAACCGAGTAGACTACGGGGCCCCCTCAGGGCAACTCGAGGTCTGGTTTTACTCATAGGATGTCTCATCCGGTGTTGCCCTGAGAACGAGATATGTGCAGCTCCTATCGGGATTGTCGGCGCATCGGGCGGCTTTGCTGGTCTTGTTTTACCATTGTCGAAATGTCTTGTAAACCGGGATTTCGAGACTAATCGGGTCTTCCTGGGAGAAGGTCTATTCCTTCGTTGATCGCGAGAGCTTGTCATGGGCTAAGTTGGGACACCCCTGCAGGGTATAAACTTTCGAGAGCCGTGCCACGGTTATGTGGCAGATGGGAATTTGTTAATGTCCGGTTGTAGATAACTTGACACCAGATCCGAATTAAAATGCATCAACCGCGTGTGTAGCCATGATGGTCTCTTCTCGGCGGAGTCCGGGAAGTGAACACGGTTTCTGGGTTATGTTTGACATAAGTAGGGGTTCAGGATCACCTCTTGATCATTGCTAGCTTCACGACCATTCCTTTGTTTCTCTTCTCGCTCTCATTTGCGTATGTTTGCCATCATATATGCTTAGCCGCTGCTGCAACCTCACCACTTTACCCCTTCCTTACCCATTAAGCTTTGCTAGTCTTGATACCCATGGTAATGGGATTGCTGAGTCCTCGTGGCTCACAGTTACTTCCAAAACCAGTTTGCAGGTGCCGATGTTACCGAGCAGGTGACACCACCAAGCTCAAGGAGGAGCTCGATGAAGATCTTGCCCTTTGTGTTGTTTCGTTCTAGTTGATCAGTAGTGGAGCCCAGTTGGGGTCGATCGGGGACCTTTGTCGCATTTGGGGTTCTTCTTTTATTTCGGTTCCGTAGTCGGGCCTTGATTGTATCTGTATGATGTAATGCTTTACTCATGTATTGTGTGAAGTGGCGATTGTAAGCCAACTATGTATCTCTTTCCCTTATGTATTACATGGGTTGTGTGAAGATTACCTCACTTGCGACATTGCTTTCAATGCGGTTATGCCTCTAAGTCATGCTTCGACACGTGGGAGATATAGCCGCATCGAGGGCGTTACACTCCCTCGCTTGGAGGTCTCGAATCCGGCCCTGCAATAGGGGCACGTCTTCTGACGGCCCCCAATTGAGTCCTTGGTTGGCCCACGACATCAACCGTCACGGAGGTCCCGGGCGGAATGAAGGCGGCAGCTTTTGCCTGCTGCCCTTCGGAGCGGTGATATAGAACCACTCCTGCTGCCACAAGCCGAGCTCCTCTTGGAAGGAGCCCTCGGGCCATGGGGCATCGGCCCTCCTTCTTATGGCCGCCCCGCCGCACTCTGCTTGACGCCCCCCGATCATCTTCGGCTCCACATTGAAGGTCTTCAGCCACAGGCCGAAGTGGGGGGTGACGCGGAGGAAGGCTTCGCAGACGATAATGAATACGGAAATATGGAGGATGGACTCCAGAGCCAAGTCGTGAAAATCCAGCCCATAGTAGAACATGAGCCCTCTCACGAAGGGGTCCATCGAGAAGCCTAAACCCCGACGGAGGTGGGATACGAAGACGATGTACTCACCGGGCTCGGGAGTGGGTACGGCCTGCCCTTGCATGGACAACCTGTGCGAAATCTCGTAAGACAGGTACTTGGCCTCACGCAGCTTTAACACGTCCTCCTCCGTGACGGAGGAGGGCATCCACCGGCCCTGAAGGTCGGAGCCGGACATTGTTGAAGGTCCGAGGTGCTCGAATCTAGGGCTCTGGGTGTTGGAACTTGGAGCAAGGATTCGATGGGAGATTGAAGAAAAGAAACAAGCCTTGGTCCTCTTATAAAGAGGGAAAATACCAAGAGCCGTCTCCGTGACCGTTCGGGACCCCCTACCCGAGATCCGCCTAGACGCACAGTTCGGGACCCCCTACCCGAGATCCGCCGGTTTTGACACCGACACCCTTATCGGGTAATATGAGTCACCAGGCCCAGCGCAGTCCGCCTGGAGACCAAAGATGTTGTCCCAGTGAGCAACTCCTGGAATATCGAACATCTTCACAAGTTTTACCCATAAGCCGCGGTTGTCGGGCCTCCAGGCAACCCCCTTTTGTACTAGCCTTGCCGGCAAGGCATATAACCCTATATACAGAGCCACACGCAGACCCTGTGCGCAGTTGAATAAGTTTAAGTATGTACAGTTCTTGTTGGTTTCAATGTTTATCTATATGCATGCTTGTCCCGAATACTGTACTACATTTGTTTCCGGCAAGTACTGATGAACCACCAAGGTTCCATGCTCCTATTTTTCTCTTCTTTCTTTTACTGAATGGATAGGAGGTTCCCTCGTGCACAAGTTTTCCGGGGGGATGATGGTATGGAGTATGGACACCAACAGGCGATATTCGAAGTGGCATGTCGTGGGAAAGAGTACAACAATGAAAATTTAAGTTGTGAAACCTTGAGTGAATTTCTTTTTATGAGGTTATTTTCCTTGAATGATTTTGGTTCTTGTATGGAAAACCTGCACACGAAGGAACCTTGTCGCGATTGGTAACGCCCTTGCTCTGTTTCGAGTCCGCTCAGCAGTCCAAGTGGATGCGCTAAGAACGGCAAGGTATCTTGCTGGCAGCGGCACCCCCAGCAAGATGCTAAGGATCCATTCCTCAAAGCGCTCGCGGCAAGGGTGCACGCACTGGCGAGTTTTTCCCAATAAAGCGTAGGGTATATGCCATACAGGGAGAATCAGACGAGAAAGATAGCATGCATTCATCCAAAACACAGCAAGTTATATTACATCAATAGTTGCCGCGGTTCTAACTTAAGATAAATTGTCTTGGGTACGAGTTCATGGGCGCAAGGAGAAGCGAAGCGACTAGTCCCTGCACTAGCCTTCCACCCTCTTGACTTCGTCCACCACGTCGATAATAGGCGCGACGAGCTCCTCAAGTGCCTTGCGATATGCATCCTTCGGCAAGCTGTCAAGCACTTTGGTGAGGTTGAAGCCAGGGTTCCTGTACGCCACCTTGGTGAGCACCTTGAGAAGGACGGCCCGACAAAGCTTGCGAGATTCATTGGCCAGTTGGGTTGCTCGGCTGTAGTGGAGAAGCTTCAGGGCATCAAGGAGGGCCTCAAAGAACATGGTCAGTCTGGCACACAGAGTTACCCTCTCCTCGTGGGAATACCTGAAATTTGGCAGGCCCATGGTGGACAGTTGTGCTATGAGGCTCTCTGCGATGTCGATGAGGCGCTCAGCCCAGATCCCCACGCCTTTCACATAGTCGTTGTAGGTGGAAGCGACGCTCTCAAGCTGTCTCTTCTCCTCCTGGAGGTCCTTGGCCAGGGTCTTCTCACGAGCCTTGCTGCTCTCAAGGGACTCCTCTAGTGTGGTCAGCTTCAGTTTTAGATTCACAATGGAGTCGTTGGCAGCAGAGACCTGTTTGGTCTTGATGGATGTGGTGGTTTGCATCTTCGCCAGGCTATAGAAAGTTTTCTCTTTGTAGTCATTGAGAGTCGAGAGCTCCTTGCCATGTTTCACCAGGTCTGCCTCCAGCTTCTCCACCTTCCCTACCAGCTCGTTCTTGGTGGCCTCTGCAGCTTCGGCGGCATTGACGGCTTCCTTCAGCTTGCCAGCATGGTCCAACACCAGAGCGTCAAGCGCTTTCTTGTGCTCCTAATCGAGCTCTTGGGTCCGCTGCGCGACAAGTTTCTCAATCTCCTCATCCTTGCCATGGAGCTTGGCAGCAAGTGCCTCCTCGCGAGCGGCAAGGTCCTCTTCTTGAGCATCAAGCAGGATGCGGTGTTCCCTCAGTTGGGCATCTTCCTTGGCAGCCTGTTGAGCGTCCTCCTCCCGTGCCTTCTCAATGTCAGACTACTTCAAAAGGACCCCGTTCTAACTTTGGCTCAGCTGCTCCCGGCTAAATTTGGGCAAATGTCGGGCTGGGCCGGGCTTCAGGCCGGGCTTGTAAAAGCCCGACCTTCATTTCTCAAGCCCAGGCCCGGCCCAAAGCTCGAAATACTCCCTATTTTCAAGCCCGAGCCCGTCCCGAAATCAAGCCCAAAGCCCGAAAGCCCGGCCCGAATGCTGTTTTTTAGTACGTGCACGTGCAAGCCCGGCCCGAAATACGGAAAAATTGAAGCCCGAGCCTGGCCCAAACTATCTTTCGGGCTGCAAAACAAAGCCCAAGCCCGGCCCGAATGTCAAGCCTGGCCCGGCCCGACCCAGGTTTTTCAGGCTGGGCTTGGGCCGGGTCATCGGACCGGGCTGCCCATGCCTGGGTTTACTCCCGGCCAGCCTTCAGCTCTTGCCACGCCTCGGCAAACGAGACATGCATCTTCTTGACATGCTTCATGAGGTCTGCCTCTGCCGAGTCGACAACTGCTGCCCTGGAGTCCAACTTCTCCTTTTGGGTGCGGTGGAGTGCCTGGAGCTTCTGGAAATTGTTACTCATGGCCTAGAGGAGCTGGTCTTCTTTGGATGCGCTATCGCTGGTGCTCGGCTCGTCAACAACCTTGAGCCCGGCAGCGGTGATGACTTCTTTGTCGAAAGCCTCCCCCTCGATTGGTGCTCTGATGCTTGCCGTCCCCGGGATGCCGACGAACAGATTGTCGCCAACCTTCAGATATCTGCCTGATGGCGAGGGGGGGCTTCGAATGTTGACAGTTGGTACTCGACACCGTCTCCCCGACAACTGGAGGCTCTGGGACCGATGCAGCACCAGGCGCTCCTGCGGCAGGAATGTCATCAGTTCAGTCGCCGGTCTCCTTGCCGGCCTCTCCGGCAGACCCCTTCGCGACCTTTTCATGCATGTCTTTGACGGCCTCATCAACAGTGACTTTGGCGGCCTCGGCGGCAGCATCCTTGGCAGTTTCCTCGATGGTGGTGTCAACATCCATCTGATCCGCCAAGGGGAGATCTGAAAGCCAAGGAGGAGGAACAAGATGAAACCAAAGCTAAAATTCAAAGCAGAAAGGAAAGAGAAAAAGATCACACAAAAAAAGTGACAAGTGCCAGGAAGCAAGTGGCTTACCTGTGGCGAGCTGTTGGGAGGCGAGTTCCTCCCCGACAACATTCGTTGTTGGTGTAGAACTGCCGGTGCCCGTGCTTGCCGTCTCTTCATTCATGCTAGTGGGCTCGTCGGTAGAAGCCCTTCTCGGGGACCCCTCCCTAGGCGGCGTGGTTGATGGAGGCGGCATGTCAGGGGTGGCCCTCGGCGGCTCCTCCTGTTGTTGTTCTTCTCCTGTGAATCCGGCACGGTTAGCAGTAAAGATATGTACCCCAACGCCTGCTAGTAGGAAATGAGTAATGGACCCACGCCGGGGGCTGGGTTGGGGGTTACGTCATGGGCTGGGCTCCGGGCTAATTATGATCATCTCCGGCATGCTTGAGGTGCTTGCCGGGGGCTCGTCGCCCATCAAGATCTTGGGCTTCTTCACCATCCTCTGTGCCAACGTTTCCGTGTCACTGCAGAGACAGACCAAGGCAAGATCAAATAAGATAAGATAAGCAAAACAGGGACTCAGGGGATGAAGAAAGCGGCAAGACACTTACTCATCTTCTTATTTTGGCCTCTTCTCCCTCCTCGGGCTAAAAGAGGAGAGGTCAAATTCGGCCTCTACTATGGTGTCCGTGTGAGGGGGTGGAGACAGAGACCTGGGCCGCTTGGTCGTGGCGGAGGCGGAGACTGTTGTTTCCTTGTTTGTCGCAGTCGTGCGCCTCGTCTGGCGCATAGGTTGCGGCTGTACCTCTTGTCGTTGCGCAGCCTTGCCGGCCGCCCCCTTGGCGGGGACCTCTTCATGCGAGGAAGCTTGACGGACTGGCTCACCGGAGATGGTTTGCTGAAGAACATGCTTTTTCTTTCCCGGAGCTGGGGGCTCCTCATGCGGTTTCTCTTCGGCTGTCTCTTCGGTAGACGAGCCCCTGATGACTACGCCGGTGGTGGGGAAGAAGAAGTTCGTTTCCTCCCGATGGCCCTCTCTGACAAGTTGTCGAAGAAATCTTGTGCCCGCTCCATGGATGGCTCGGCCCAGGTCGGACCAAGGCCATGGGTGTTGAACACCGGCATCATGGCGATGATTGAGGTCAAGGCGAATTTGTTGCACAAAGGGATTACACCCACCGACAACCTGAGCACCTTGTCGGCCTTGAGTTGGAACAGTTTTTGGCAGAGAGCCACATGCTGTATAACCGTCAGGTTGTTGTTCAGACCAGGGCACAGCCTCATGATATCTGCCTCATTCCGGTACTCCCAAGCTGGTCTCCCCTTGTTGTGCAGAGGGGCGATGCGGCGGTGGAGGAAGTCGGCACCAACCATCTAGATTGTAAGCCCGGCAACCTTGAGGCGACGGATCCTGGTGGTTGTGATTGTGAGCCTCCCGTCTTGAGGGTTGAGGTCGCTCCAATCGCCTCCATGGACCAGCTTCGTTTGCCGAGGTATACAAAATGGCTGCGGGTCCTTCTCCATAATCTAGCACCACTTGCCCCTCCATTCATCCCATTTCTCGCGGTAAGTCCCGTCTGGGTACGTCTTCTTGGTCCATGCCCTTGGGATCTAGGTGATGCAGCCAGAAAGGGCCCCTCCTGGATGGATGCGTGGAACGAAGTAATGGCGGAAGAGGGCCGTATTGGGGACCACTCCGGTGAAGTTCTCACAGAGGTGAGCGAAGGTGGACATACATGCAATAGCATTCAGCGTAAAATCCAAGATGTGGAAGCCAAATGTGTACATGATATCATTGAGGATATCAGAAAATGGGGGGCAGAGGCTACAGTAGAAGTAATCGACAAAGAAAGGGAATTTATCTGGGGCGGTCTTGGCGCAAGAAGCTGGGATGATGCGGGTAGCAGGATGCCCGGTCATTGCTCTCCCCCACAGAAGCAAATACCGCTCCTTCAGAGCACGCGCATCGAGTGCCAGAGCGAAGACGACGTTCTCCCTCTGCATCTTCACCAACTCGCTCTCCGGCACCTCTTTCCCCTCACTCGCCTTGGGCGCCTCCTTGCTCTTGCTCGCTTTATGCGCCATAAGAGACTGGAGAAGAGTGGGAGGCCGAGGATGGTGGGAGCGCAAGGGCGACAGATGGATGAGGAGGCTCTGGTTTGGCCTCAAGGAAGGAGACGACAACAATTCCTAGACTGGAACGGGCAAGAGGTAAATGAGCGGCGCCTCTGTGGATTCCTCTTTTTATGGGGAAGGCGCGAGGCTGCCTCTTTACTATTTGATGTGAAAGCACTTGCGCAAACATGCTACTGCTGCGGCCGTTCTGCGCATGTATCCCATGTCACGCACTCAATGTGGATCGTGGAGAAGCGCGTGGAAAAGATAATTATGGTAGTTAATCCTTGCCACGCATGCCCATGAACTGTTTGGGCCTAGACCAACAACTCCTCGCACCCATGTGTGGCCCAAGCCCCGGGGGCTTCTGTTAGTGTACTAAAGTTTGGGCCTTTTTTAGTACCCCATACTTGTGCACGGGCTATCGCAGCCTCACCCATGGCAAGGCCTAACGGGGACAGCTAGAAGCAAGTACAAGATGACCAAGACGTCGTTCAAGGCAATAAACAAAGAACAGAAGACAAGCTGAGCCCCCGGCAAGATCCTTGCCAGGATGGCTCGCGAAGCCCCGGCAAGATCCTTGTCGGGATGGTTTGCGAAGCACCGGCAAGGCCATTGCCCTTGTGGTTGAGAGCTTTGACACCATCGACAATGTCAAGACCAAGATCCAAGGGCGTCTATGTGGTGGTATGCAGATCTTTGGGAAGACCAGAAGGCAAAATTCCCAGCATGATTCTTGCCGGGGACTTTTGCAAAACCTCGGCAAGATTCTTGATGGGGATGTTCACTGGCCCGCAGTGAGGCTTGCGCATGGAAAGGTCCCGCTGCCCTGCCACCGCTCCAGCAAGCAACTAGCATGCCAGCCTGGCAAGCACCTACGTGGTGGCATGTAGATCTTCGTGAAGATCCTGCCACCGCTCCAGCGCAGCGGCTAGCCAGTCAGCTTGGCATTGCATGCCTCGTATCCTGGGTGCGTGTGAAAATGGGGTGAGGCGGCGAGGACGGGACGGGCTCTATTTTCTATCCCCGATAAAGTTAGGGGCACGTAAGCAACGCATTTAGTGCGTTGTCCTAAGACGTCAGTGATAATCATGAACATTGTAGCAGCTTTACACCTCCTTTCTGCATGTACGCCACTGTGGTAGCCCCTTGGTATAAAAGGAGGCCCAAGGCGATACAGGAAGGGACTTTTGGACTTTCCGGCCCAATTTGCATGCGTAGCAGCTAGCCGAAGCTCAAGAACACTCAATACACAAAAGGCATGACTAGGGTTTTATGCTTCCCAGCGGCCCGAACCTGTCCCTCTGTTGATCGTTAGATCTACTCTTTGCACACCCCTCTTTCCCTGCCAAATCATAGAAGGGATCCACGTGATCCCATAGGTGTCGTTTCCCCGACATTAAGGGCATTAGTCCCACTCTCTGTCAGCACAAGATTAATATGGAACCTGATGCTAAACCCGTTGTTCGTTATCCACGACGATTGAATCCCAAAGTGAAAGAAGTGGTAAGAACTGAAATACTAAAGCTTCTGGAAGCAGGTATAATCTATCCCATAGCTGATAGTAGATGGGTAAGTCCCGTTCATTGTGTCCCTAAGAAAGGAGGCATTACTGTTGTTCCCAATGGTAAAAATGAACTTATCCCACAAAGAATTGTTACTAGCTATAGAATGGTAATTGATTTTAGAAAATTAAATAAAGCAACTAGAAAAGATCACTATCCTATGGATTTTATTGATCAAATGTTAGAAAGACTATCTAAGTACACACACTTTTGTTTTCTTGATGGATATTCTGTTTTTTCTCAAATACCTGTTTCACAACCTGATCAAGAGAAAACCACCTTTACTTGTCCTTTTGGAACTTATGATTATAGACATATGCCTTTCGTTTTATGCAATGCACCTGCTACCTTTCAAAGACGTATGATTGCTATATTCTCTGATTTATGTGAAAAGGTTGTTGAGGTTTTCATGGATGATTTTTCTGTTTATGGAACTTCTTTTGATGATTGCTTAAGCAACCTTGATCGAGTTTTGTAGAGATGTGAGCACATTAATCTTGTCTTGAATTGGGAGAAGTGCCACTTTATGGTTAATGAAGGTATTGTCTTGGGGCATAAAATTTCTTAACCATGTATTGAAGTGGATCAAGCTAAAGTTAATGCAATTGAGAAAATGCCATGTCCTAGAGATATTAAAGGTATTCGTAGTTTCCTAGGTCATGCTGGTTTCTATAGGAGATTTATTAAAGACTTCTCTAAAATTTCTAGGCCTCTTACAAATCTTTTACAAAAGAATGTTCCATTTGTTTTTGATGATGATTGTGTAGAAGCCTTTGAAACACTTAAGAAAGCCTTAACTTCTGCACATTTGTTCAACTGCCCGATTGGAACTTGCCTTTTGAAGTTATGTGTGATGCTAGTGATTATGTTGTTGGTGCTGTTCTAGGACAAAGAGTTGATAAAAAATTAAATGTTATCCATTATGCTAGCAAAACACTAGATAGTGCCCAAAGAAATTATGCTACTACTAAAAAAGAATTTTTTAGCAATTGTGTTTGCATGTGAAAAATTCAGATCTTATATTGTTGATTCTAAAGTAATTGTTCACACTGATCATGCTACTATTAAATATCTTTTGGAAAAGAAAGATGCTAAACCTAGACTCATTAGGTGGGTTCTCTTGTTACAAGAATTTGATCTACATATCACTGACGGAAAAGGAGTTGAGAACCCCGTAGCTAATAACTTGTCTAGGTTAGAGAACATCCTTGATGACCCACTACCTATTGATGATAGTTTTCCAAATGAGCAACTAGCTGCAATAAATGTTTCTCATAACACTCCTTGGTATGCTGACTATGCCAATTATATTGTTGCTAAATACATACCTGTTGGGAAACGTAGCATGCAATTTCAAAAAAATTCCTACATTCACGCAAGATCTATATAGGAGATGCATAGCCACGAGAGGGGAGAGTGTGTCCATGTACCCTCGTAGACCAAAAGTGGAAGCGTTTGTTAACGCGGTTGCTGTAGTCGAACTTCTTCTCGTTCTAACCGATCAAGCACCAAACATACGACACCTCCAAGTTCTCCACACGTTCAGTTCGATGACGTCCCTCGAACTCCTGATCCAGCAAAGTGTCGAGGGAGAGTTCCGTCAGCACGACAGCGTGTTGACGGTGATGGTGAAGTGATCCATGGAGGGCTTCGCCTAAGCATTACGTGAATATGACCGGAGGCGTAAACTATGGAGGGGGGCGCCGCACATGGTTAGGAATAATTGATGTGTGTTCTAGGCGCCCCCTCCCCACGTATATAATGCAGGGAGGGGGAGATAGACAGCCCTAGGTGCGCCCCAAGTAGGAGGAGTCCTACTTGGGCACCTAGTAGGATTCGTCCCCCCCTTTCCTTTTACCGGAAGGGGAAAGAAGGGGAGAGAGGGGGAAGGAGGGAAAGAGGGGGGTGTCGGTGTCAAAACGGGCGGATCTCGGGTAGGGGGTCCCGATCTGTGCGTCTTATGCTGATGGTAATAGGAAGCAAGGGACACAATGTTTACCCAGGTTCGGGCCCTCTCGATGGAGGTAAAACCCTACTTCCTGCTTGATTGATATTGATGATATGAGTAGTACAAGAGTAGATCTACCACGAGATCGTAGAGGCTAAACCCTAGAAGCTAGCCTATGATGATTATGGTTGTGATCGTGATCGGCCCTCTAAGGACCAACCTCTCCGGTTTATATAGAACCGGAGAGGGCTAGGGTTTACATGGAGTCGATTACAAGGAAGGAAATATAATATCCGAATCGCCAAGCTTGTCCTCCACGCAAAGGAGAGTCCCATCCAGACACGGGACGGAGTCTTGAGTCTTGTATCTTCACACTCCAATAGTCTGGACGATGTATATAGTCCGGCTGTCCGGGTACCCCCTAATCCAGGACTCCCTCAGTAGCCCCTGAACCAGGCTTCAATGACGATGAGTCCGGCGCGCAGTCTTGTCTTCGGCATTGCAAGGCAGGTTCCATCTTCGAATACTCCAAAGTTATTATCGAACACTTGAACCGTGTCCGGATCTGCAAAATGATCTGCATATACCGCCGTAGAGAGAATGATATTTCACAGACGTAATCTGCTGACAACCTTTTTTTGACAGCATGACATGTCATTACGGTTAGGTCATTATTCGAACTGTTTTCCCACAACCAGCCACAGCACATACTGCGAGGCGGTTACCTTGACACGTCTTGTCAAAACAGAGATCGTGTCCCCTTATCACGGGATTCTCATCAATACGAGTATGGGTAACCCAACCGTGCCATCAATCGTGGCGCGTGGGAAGCAAGCGATTCTCAACGGGCAAGTGGGAATTCCGGATAAGGGTTCCCCATTTTTACCCACGCCTTCTAGCTCTCTTTCTCACCCTTGCCTCCTCGAGCTCCAGCGCCCTAGCCCAAGTCTTCTCCGCATAGCTAAACATGTCTGGAGCAGGAGGCAAGTGGGTGGCCTCCACCGTGAAGGAGAAGCATACCACGAATCTTCGGGCGGCCGGATACTCGGCCACAGACATCGTGCACCGGCTACCGGACGCCGGGCAGACCATTCCAACTCCGGAACCTCACGAGAGGGTCGTGTTTGTCGCCCACTTCATCCGTGGACTAGGATTTCCACTTCATCCCTTCATCTGCAGGCTCATGTTCTACTATGGGCTAGATTTCCATGATCTAGCCCCAAATTTCATCCTCAACATCTCGGTGTTTATCTTCGAGTGCGAGGCCTTCCTCCGTATCAAGCCTCACTTTGGCTTGTGGCTACAAATCTTCTGCGTGAAGCCGAAGATCGTGAGCGGCCAGCAAGCGGAGTGCGGAGGGGCCATGGTGGGCAAGATGCCTAACGTCACCTGGCTTACCGGCTCCTTCGCGGAGACCGTGAAAAGGTGGCAGTTGGGGTGGTTCTACATCACCGAGCCGCGCGACGCCAACTGGGCGGCGGGCCCCGAATTCAGATCCGGAACCCCCACGCGGCTCACCTCCTGGGAAAGGAAGGGCCTGGCCTGGGGCGAACCTGCAGAGCTGATCGGACTCCAGAACTGTATCAAAAATATGAAGGACAAGGACATCAAGCTTGTCAACAGGTCCAGGCCATGCTTGTTCGCTGGATCCTTCTGTGCCAAAGACGGGTATTCAATATATGGGAGTTCGTCCCAGCCGAACACCAGACGCTTCGAAAGCTCTATGGCATGACGCACAAAGACGCATGGAAGGCGATGTTCAAGGCCTCCGAAGTACCTCCTCCCACATCCGAGGAGCGTGGACTTCATGTCGCGCGGCCTCCTCGTCCGGTGAGTTTTCTGACTACCACCGGATTCGGTTCTTCCCAGTATATTCATGGGGGAGTTTTAAGTAATTGTGTATATTGATCAGGATTATGTGGAGACAGCGGAGCGGATTGACTGTCCAGCTCCGCTGCCAAAAGGTCCAGCCGACGCTCTCCTGACGGAGATGCTAGTACTGGGGCCCTACAAGGCGCCGGCAAAGAAGGCCCCGGGGGCCAGGAAGGGTCTCCGGCGTAAGGTTGTACCGAACACCTCGTCCGAAGACGAAGAGACACACTCCTCCCCTGAAGGGAAGGAAGAAGAGGAAGGGGCCGCCCCATCCGGAGAAGATGGGGGGCCTAAGAAGGCGGACTAGGGGGCCGGGAAAGGCCCCCGGCGTAAGGCCGTCATACCCTCGTCGTCCGACGACGACAAGGCAGATTCCTCCCGCGGAGGCGGGGGGAAACAAGAAGAAACTCTACCTCCCCGCACTGGGAAGGAGAAAAAGAGGAAAGCCGCCCCGGAGGGGGAGGCTAGGATGTCCAAGAAGGGAAAGGCGTCCCTTCCGGACTACTCCACCACGGCCGCCTACAACGAGGAGGGGTGGATGCCCAGGGGGAAGCCCCTAGTAAGATCGTAAGTATCCGCACTCTATTGTACTTTAGTGCGGCCTTGTTTCATAGTCTTGTTGTAACACCGAACATATATGCAGTCCGGTCAAGGTCCATCCCGAGGCATCGTCTTCGGATGGGTCCTTGAGTGACTCGGCGATGAACTCGCTTCCGATGGCCACTACTCCTCATCCTGCGGATGACACGGAGGTGTTGTCCAAAAGGCTCCCAGAACGGGGGGAGGTGACTCTAGAGACGCCCCAAGGCGGAATTCCAGATGTCGGACACGCGGGGCTCAAGATCCCCGCGGATCATGTCGATGAGAGCCGCAGTAAGCCGGGCTCTCAGCCGAATACTGTTCTGGAACCTCCAATGGTTCCGGGCTCAGGCGGGCAGCCCCTCGTTAGGGAGGGCGAGCCGTCCGTGCCGAGGACTTCCGTTACGCCCGAGGCGTCGGATAGTCTGCTGGAAGCGCTTCGTGGCGCTTGTATGGATGAAGAGCACCGTACTCTTATGAGTGCGGTGATTCAGAAGGTTCTGTCTGCCAAGAGCGGACTAACCGAAGCTTGCACCAGCCTACTGATGGGCTTTGAGGTAAGTAGTAAAAATGTGTGAACTTACCACTCGATAGGTAGTAGCCACTGATACTCTGTTTGGTGTTCGGAAAGAAAAGCCAAACAGAGGGTCAATTATAATCCGCAGGAGTCTAATAATAAGTGTGCATGTGAATAAGCAGGCTGTGCTGCTTGCCGCTGTTGTTCGCACAGCCGAGGTCGCCAGACTAAAGCGGGACCTGGAGCAGGCGCAAAGAGAGCACGGCCTCACGAAGAGGCAGCTCGAAGAGAACAAAGGTTAGTGGTGCCCGTTCGCCTATAATGAAGGATAGACAAAATTGGTTATCCTAATGACAATGCGTCCTGGCTTTTTGTAACAGGGGCCACCACCGAAGTGGCGTCTCTGAAGAAAGCGCTGTCCGAGGCCGAGGACAAGGCGGCTCTGGAGCACAAGGAGAGCGAGAAGCAGGATGCTAGAGTGGGCGAGGTACAGCAAGAGCTCTAGGGGCTCAGCAAAAAGTTCGAGTCCTTGGAGCATGATCTTCAGATGAAAGAGGCCGAGCTTGCGAAGGCCCTTGCAAGTATGAAGGACGCCAAGGCCGAAGCCGAGAAGGCACAGCAGGAAATCCAGGCAGCCAAGAAGATAGCGGCGGGTAAGGCATTCTTTATGCAAAGCAAGCATGTGGAGGAGGCGTTTCTTTTACTTACCCGAATTCGAAGCTCTCCAGAGGCATTCGCAGATCTGCCATGCAGCGTGTCAGACGCCGCGGAGTTCTACCGTGCCGAGGAGGGGAGCGCGATAGAGAAGTTGTTCTGGTCCCAGTATGCTGGGGCCAAACACCCAATGCCTCTCAGTGACCAACTGAAGCAGTTGGTTGAACTCCACAGGGCGGCCGAAGTGGCTATGAAAGATTTCATAGTCCGGATGTGACCTGGTGAGCCCCTACCCACTAGCTACTTCGGCCTAATCAAGCGGATGGTAAATGTCTGTCCACGGCTTGAAGTGATCAAGCGATCCATTTGCATTGAGGGTGTCTGCCGGGCCTTTGCCCGTGCGAAGGTGCATTGGGGCAAGCTGGATGCGGAGAAGCTGGTGAAGGACGGGCCGCTGGAGGGCAAGGCGCATCGCTGTCCCAAAAAATATTATGATGGCGTTATGGAGGGCGCTCGTCTCGTGGCTCATGAATGTACCAAGGATACGATCCTTGAGTAAATGTACTTTTGTCATTGTTGTAGTGTAAAGACAAAGTTACTTACGCTATGTAGCGCTTTTGATTTAAAATATTACCTTCTGTGCGGCTGTTTATAAAATTCTGAAAGTAGGCCAGTCGTCGGCTTCCGCCCCCATGCAACTAGTACCGGGGTGTTCTTGGAAAAACCCGGACACTCTTTATCCAAATTTTTTGGTCCCTTAAGGAGGTATCCGGCGCAGCGAACACTACTAGGGAAAAGCCTAGCAGCAGCGCGGGTTTTGGGCCTATTAGTAGCGCGGGTACCCGCGCTACTAATAAGGCGCTACAGCTAACTTATAGCAGTAGCGCGGGTGCCACCCGCGCTACAGCTGACGTATAGCAGTAGCGCGGGTAAAAACCCGCGCTACTACTAATCTGTAATCTCTGAAAAAAAATTTGAATTTTTTTTATTTTTCCCCCTAATTTTCAAATTTCTGAAATATTTTAACCTCAAATCTCTAATCACCCATCATCGCTGCTAAATTTAATCTCTAATCACCCCTCATCATTCCAAATCATCTAACTTCCCGGACGGTCACCCATCCTCTCACTACTCCAGCCTGAGCATGCTTAACTTCCGGGTTCTATTCTCCCTCGTTTCCAAGTCTGCACTTGTTGTTTTCCTGACAATAGTAAGATGTCAATCCTATTAACCTCAGGAATTTAGCTTGAGCATGTAGTGACACATTTCACTGTTTGAGTTTGAAACTATTGTTCTAAAAAAGTAGTAACACTAATATTTCTTGAATAATTAGTTTGACCCACAGTTTGACCATAGTTTGACCAGATTTGACCACAGTTTGACCAGATTTGACCAAAATTCAAAAAAAACTAAAATAATTATTTAGTAACACTAATATTCTTGAATAATTAGTTTGACCAGATTTAACAAAAATTTTAAAAAAACTGAAATTTGATGAATTTTTTTGCCTCTGGATCTTAAAAGCCCCGTAACTTTTTTTTCTGTTAGGTTTTTGAGGATTTTAAAAATGTTTAACGGGGTTCCCCCAGTTAAATTTGGATGTAACTTTTCGAGTAGATGATTTTTCATATAAAAAACTTTTTCATCCGAGTTCATATGCAAAAGTTATGGCCATTTTACAAATTTCCAGAGAGATTTTGCAAATAAAGTCGAAATTCATATTTGTAAATTTTCCCAACAACTAGACCACATATCACATGGGAAACTTATTTTCTTTTATTTTTTTGACATTTTTATCATTTTCTTTTATTTTTTTAAAACTGAAAAGGCGGTCCACGGGGAGGGGGGGGCAGACTTTGACAAATAGGCCATACCCCGCGCTACTACTATGGCAGACGATTAGCAGTAGCGCGGGTTTTTAACCCTCGCTACTACTAAGTTGATAGCAGTAGCGCGGGTTTATAACCATCGCTACTACTATGGCATGGTCCAGGGGCCACTTAGTAGTAGCGAGGGTTAAAAACCCGCGCTACTGCTATCAACTTAGTAGTAGCGAGGGTTAAAAACCCGCGCTACTACTATGGCTATCCCGGGGGGCATGGTAGAGACCGCTTAGTAGTAGCGAGGGTTACAAACCCGCGCTGCTGCTATCAACTTAGTAGTAGCGAGGTTTAAAAACCTGCGCTGCTAGTAAGTAGCAGTAGCGAGGTTTTTTAGCCCTCGCTGCTGCTAAGATTCTGTGTATAGGCTTTTCCCTAGTAGTGGAACAAGGCAATCGGACTATGCGGCTTTATAACTTTCACTTAGCCATAGAAGTCTACAATTTTAAATTTCGGCGAAGCCCCTAGAATTCGGAAGGCCGAATTGGGGTGCTATATACGCCTGAATCGGACGAAGCCGATTCCTCGCCTAAAGTGGAAAAATCTTTAAGGATTTTAAGACCTATCGAACAGCGACCAGCTCTCGCCGCATCATGCCGGTCAATTTTCGGCTTTCTCTACTGAGGTGCTCGTCCGGAAGAACCGGTACACAATCGCAGTAGTTCTCCCTGCTCTACCTTAGCCGATATAACGGAACGTAAGGTACCAAAACAAGGGAGCCGGGCAAACCCAACTATTGACCCAAGATGTGATCCGGAGCTGATGCATCTAGTGCTATAAGTTCGGGGTGCCGCACTATTGAAAGTGTTCGGACTTGCTTTACCATGTTATGGGGTGCCATAAGAAGCCCCTGGCAAACTGATCGTACCAAGGTGTACGAATGCAATATTAAATGAACATTTGTAAGAAAAATGCGCAAATAGGAATAATAAGCTGGTGCTATATATTATTTCACATTGATGAATAATACGTTTAAGCGTATGTTTACAATGGGTGCGTTTAAGCAGAGGTAAATAGGACTATTTAACATGTCCTATCCAAGGGCAGGCTGCATATAGGTATATAAAACAGGTATATAAAACAGGTCTTGTACACAACATAGCATACATGATAGAACCTATGGCTGAGGCACAGGGAATGACTTCCATTTTCTCTCTATCTTCTGCAGTGGTCGGGCATTGAGTCTGACTCAACTTCACACCTTGTAACACACGCAAGAACCCTTTCTTTGACTGATCGATTTTGAACTTCTTCAAAACTTTATCAAGGTATGTGCTTTGTGAAAGTCCAATTAAGCGTCTTGATCTATCTCTATAGAACTTGATGCCCAATATATAAGCAGCTTTACTGAGGACTTTCATTAAAAAACTTTTATTCAAGTATCCTTTTATGCTATCCAGAAATTTTGTATCATTTCCAATAAAAATATGTGATCCAAATATAATATTAGAAACGCTACAGAGCTCCCACTCACTTTCTTGTAAATACAGGCTTCTCCGAAAGTCTGTATAAAACCATATGCTTTGATCACCTCATCAAAGTGTATATTCCAACTCTGAGATGCTTGCACCAGTCCATAAATGGATCGTTGGAGCTTGCACACTTTGTTAGCACCTTTAGGATCGACAAAACCTTCTGGTTGCATCATATACAACTCTACTTTAAGAAATCCATTAAGGAATGTAATTTTGATGTCCATTTGCCAGATTTCATAATCGTAAAATGCGGCAATTGCTAACATGATTCAGACAGACTTAAGCATCGCTACGGGTGAGAAGGTCTCATCGTAGTCAACTCCTTGAACTTGTCGAAAACCTTGGCGACAAGTCAAGCTTAGTAGACAGTAACATTACCATCAGCGTCAGTCTTCTTCTTGAAGATCTATTTATTCTCTATGGCTTGCCGATCATCGGGCAAGTCAACAAAAGTCCATAATTTGTCCTCATACATGAATCCCATCTTAGATTTCATGGCCTCAAGCCATTTTGCGGAATCTGGGCTCATATCGCTTCCTCATAGTTCGTAGGTTCGTCATGGTCCAGTAACATGACTTCCAGAATAGGATTACCGTACCACTCTAGTGCGGAACATGCTCTCATTGACCTACGAGGTTCGGTAGTAACTTAATTCAAAGTTTCATGATCATATCATTAGCTTACTCACTAGTTGGTGTAGGCATCACGAGAACTGTTTTCTGTGATGAGCTACTTTCCAATTTGAGAGAAGTTACAATTACCTCATTAAGTTCTACTTTTCTCTCACTCACTTCTTTCGAGAGAAACTCCTTCTCCAGAAAGGATCCATTCTTAGCAACAAAGATCTTGCCATTGGATCTGTGATAGAAGGTGTACCCAACAATTTGTTTTGGGTATCCTATGAAGATGCACTTCTCCAATTTGGGTTTGAGCTTATCAGGCTGAAGCTTTTTCACATAAGCATCAGAACCCCAAACTTTAAGAAACGACATCTTAGATTGGTTGCCAAACCACAGTTCATATAGTATCATCCCAACGGATTTAGACGGTGCCCTATTTAAAGTGAATGCGGTTGTCTCTAATGGATAACCCCAAAACAATAGTGGTAAATTGGTAAGAGACATCATAGATTGCACCATATCTAATAAAGTACGGTTACGATGTTCGGACACACCATTACGCTATGGCATTCCAGGTGGCGTGAGTTGTGAAAATATTCCACATTGTTTTAAATGAAGGCCAAACTCGTAACTCAAATATTCGCCTCCGCGATCAGATCATAGAAACTTTATTTTCTTGTTACGATGATTCTCCACTTCACTCTAAAATTCCTTGAACTTTTCAAATGTTTCAGACTTGTGTTTCATTAAGTAGATATACCCATATCTTCTCATATCATCTGTGAAGGTCAAAAAATAATGATACCCGCCACGAGCCTCAACACTCATTGGACCGCATACATCAGTATGTAATATTTCCAATAAGTCGGTAGCTCGCTCCATTGTACCGGAGAATGAAGTTTTAGTCATCTTGCCCATGAGGCATGGTTCGCAAGCATTAAATGATTCATAATCAACTGATTCCAAACATCCGCATGGAGTTTCTTCATGCGCTTTACACCAATATGGCCTAAATGGCAGTGCCACAAATATGTTGCACTATCATTATCAACTCTGCATCTTTCGGCATCAATATTACGAATATGTGTATCACCAAGATCGAGATTCAACAAAAATAGACCACTCTTCAAGGGTGCATGACCATAAAAGATATTACTCATATAAATAGAACAACCATTATTCTCTGATTTAAATGAGTAACCGCCTCGCATTGAACAAGATCCAGATATAATGTTCATGCTCAACGCTGACACCAAATAACAATTATTCAGGTCTAAAACTAATCCTGAAGGTAGATGTCGAGGTAGCGTGCCGATGGTGATCGCATCGACCTTGGAACCATTCCCGACGCGCATTGTCACATCTTCCTTAGCCAATCTTCGTTTAATCCGTAGTCCCTGTTTCGAGTTACAAATATGAGCAACCGAACCGGTATCAAATACCCAGGCACTACTACGAGCATTAGTAAGGTACACATCAATAACATGTATATCAAATATACCTTTGTTCACTTTGCCATCCTTCTTATCCTCCAAATACTTGGGGCAGTTCCGCTTCCAGTGACCAATCCTTTTGCAGTAGAAGCACTCAGTTTTAGGCTTAGGTCCAGACTTGAGCTTCTTCTCGGGAGTGGCAACTTGCTTTCCATTCTTCTTGAAGTTCCCCTTCTTTCTTTTGTCCTTTTTCTTGAAACTAGTGGTCTTTTTAACCATCAACACTTGATGCTCCTTCTTGATTTCTACCTCCGCAGCTTTGAGCATTGCGAAGAGCTCGGGAATAGTCTTCTCCATCCCTTCCATTTTATAGTTCATCACAAGGCCTTTATAGCTTGGTAGCAGTGATTGAAGAACTCTGTCAATAACACTATCATCTGGAAGATTAACTCCCAGCTGAGTCAAGTGGTTATGATACCCAGACATTCTGAGTATGGTTCACTGACAGAACTGTTCTCCTCCATCTTGTAGCTATAGAAATTTTTGGAGACTTCATATCTCTTAACTCAGACATTTGCTTGAAATATTAACTTCAACTCCTAGAACATCTCATATGGTCCATGATGTTGAAAACGTCTTTGAAGTCTCGATTCTAAACCGTAAAGCATGGCACACTGAACTATCGAGCAGTCATCAGATCGAGCTTGCCAGACGTTCATAACATCAACATCTGCTCCTGCAGCAGGCCTTTCACTTAGCGGTGCATCAAGGACATAATTCTTCTGTGCAACAATGAGGATAATCCTCAAGTTACGGACCCAATCCGTGTAGTTTCTACCACCATATTTCAACTTAGCTTTCTCTAGGAACGCATTAAAATTCAAGGGAACGGTAGCACGGGCCATTGATCTACAACATAGATATACAAAATCTATCAGGACTAAGTTCATGATAAATTGAGTTCAATTAATCATATTACATAAGAACTCCCACTTAGATAGACATCCCTCGAGTCATCTAAATGATCATGTGTTCAAAATCAACTAAACCATGTCCGATCATCACACGAGATGGAGTAGTTTTCAATGGTGAACATCTCTGTGTTGATCATATCTACTATATGATTCACGCTCGACCCTTCGGTCTCCAGTGTTCCGAGCCATGTCTGTACATGCTAGGCTCGTCAAGTTTAACATGAGTATTCTGCATCTGCAAAATTGTCTTGCACCCGTTGTATGTGAACGTAGAGCTTATCACACCCGATCATCACGTGGTGTATCGGCACGACGAACTACCACAACGATGCATACTCAGGGATAACACTTATACCTTGAAAGTTTAGTAAGGGATCATCTTATAATGCTACCGTCGTACTAAGCAAAATAAGGTGCATAAAAGATAAACATCACATGCAATCAAAATATGTGACATGATATGGCCGTCATCATCTTGTGCCTTTGATCTCCATCTCCAAAGCACTGTCATGATCTCCATCATCACTGGCTTAACACCTTGATCTCCATCGTAGAGTCGTGGTCGTCTTGCCAACTATTGCTTCTACAACTATCGCTAACGCATAGTGATAAAGTAAAGCAATTACATGGCATTTGCATCTCATACAATAAAGCGACATTCATAAGGCTCCTGCCAGTTGCCGATAACTTTTACAAAACATGATCATCTCAAACAACAACGTATATCACATCATGTCTTGACCATATCACATCACAACATGCCCTGCAAAAACAAGTTAGACGTCCTCTACTTTGTTGTTGAAAGTTTTACGTGGCTCCTACGGGCTTCTAGCAAGAACTGTTCTTACCTACACATCAAAACCACAATGGTGTTTCGTCAAGTTTGTTGTTTTAACCTTCAACAAGGACCGGCTGTAGTCAAATTCAATTCAACTAAAGTAGGAGAAATAGACACCCGCCAGCCACCTTTATGCAAAACTAGTTGCATGTCTGTCGGTGGAACCGGTCTCATGATGTCGGTGTACTAAAGTAGGGGTACCTTAGTACCCCGAACTTGTGCACGGGCAGTCGCAGCGTCCCGCGGCAAGGCTTGCCGGATGCCCGCCAAGACCCTTCGTCATTCCCATTTACTGCCATTCAAGAACAAAGTTCTAACTTTGATGACAAGGCCCCGGCAAGAGGAGCTTGCCGGGAAGGACAAGGCCCCGACAAGAGAAGCTTGCCGGGAAGGACAAGACCCCGGCAAGAAGAGCTTGCCGAGAAAGCCAACCAAGGCACTTCAGAAGACTTGCCACGACGCACCGCGCGACCCGGCAAGACCCGACGAGCGGCAAGCTTGCGGGTGCAACAAGACAGAGACCGCGGCAAGGCACTTACCGCGGCGAAGCCACCACTCTACGCTCCAGCTCACCCGACAACGTGTCGCCGCAGGATCACTCCTGGTGCACGTGGCGGATGGCTGTGCAGCCTAGCAGTGCGAGGTGGCGAGCGAAGGTGACTAAGAGGCCATCGTGGCGATCGGTGGCGCCCCTAACGGTCGTTTCCTGCACTGTTGGAGCGACCGGACGGGCATTAAATGCCCTTGTCCCCTGCCGTCAGAGTTAGGTAGGGGCACTATTGATAGTGGTTGTACCAACCCGCGTTTTTACCTTTCTACCCCTCTCTCTGCGTTGCCACTTGTCGGTGACCCCTTTAGACTATAAAAAGGAGGCCCGTGCACTCGTAGAGGGGGTTCGGTTTAGTTCGACTCATTCGAGACCACTGCACACCCACGCTCTCAAGCAAGAACAAAATACAAACACAAAGCAGCAGTAGGAGTTTTATCTCTCCGGAGAGCTCCGAGGCTGGGTAAAATCCCCCGCGTGCTCTCGCCTCAATCTGCTCTTCGTGCGCCCTCTGCTCCCTTGCCGGACCAGAAGGGGCCCTGCCCCATAGGTGTTCGTTCCCCACGACATCTTTGGCGCGCCAGGTAGGGGGGCGTCGAGGTCGTGCGAACCTGATCCGGTCTTTGGCGCGCATTACACCAACATCTTCATCGACATGCCACCGAAGAAGAAGGCTTCGGAGGTGGCCGCTCCGTCTGCGACTATCCTACCACCACCGGAGCAAACGAGCGGTGGGGTGGACGCCGGCGGAGGAGCGGGCGCCGGCGGTGGGACTCATGTCGTCACCAGGTCCAAGGACAAGGCCCCGCAAGGTTCAGCATCTGCACGTCCACCCCACCCCTCCCAGGAGGTGCAGGATCAACAACGCCACGGTGCTCCTAACACCGTACTCGTGTTGGAACAAGGCCAAGCTGGTGGGTCGCGGGACGCTCAAGGCCAACATACACGTCAGCACGCTGGCACGAGCGCGGTGCGGTCTCCTGGGCGAGATGCTGCTCCTTCTAACACTGTTAGGAGTTTGAGCATGTCCCGCACCTCACGCCGCTCACCACCGCCACCCAAGACTCCAGAGGAAGCGCTGGCCCGAGCCCAGCTGCTCCTAGATTACCCTCCAGCGCCGGACAAGATCGACGACTGGAGGGCCGCCATTTATAGCCTCATTGGCTTCGTCAACGGCGACAAGCCCCGGCAACCGAGCACATCGAAGCCCCGGCAAGACGCCCAGGCGCAAGCCGACACTGACAAGACCGCTGGGGGTGCCACCACCGTGCACTTCCCGCCCCGAAGGCCAAGATCGCCGACTCGCCGGGCCAACCTCGACACCGACTCCACCGCCTCGTCGGACCCGCGAGCTCGCCGCGATCAACGCCACGTTCTCCAAGAACGACGACACGAAGACGCTCATACTCGCATCGAGCGCAGAAGAGAGGCGCGGCGTCAATCTGACCAGCGCGCTGGGCCCACTGTTGATATGCATGCGCCAGGGGAACCAGGCGACTTGTCGTATGCGGGAGGTTGCCTGCATTCACTCGTGAGCTGCGGCAAGTCCAGTGGCCCAGCACCAAGAACTTCAAGCCAGACGTGCCCGAGAAGTACGATGGCAGGATACATCCATCGGAGTTCCTCAGCGTCTACACCATCGCGGTGCAGGCTGCCGGGGGACGCGACGAGAAGATCCTCGCCAACTATTTCCCGCTGGTGCTCAAGCCCAACGTCAGATCTTGGCTCATGCACTTGCCGGACAGCTCCATTTCTTCGTGGGCGGACCTGTGCCATCAGTTTGTCGGCGCATTCACAGGCGGCCACAAGCCCCATGGCCAGGAAAGCGATCTTCATTTGCTTGCCAGAAGGAAGGAGAATCCCTGCGCAAGTACATACAGAGATTCAGCCAGGTGCAGCGCAACATCCCAGACGTCCACCCTGCCGCGATTATCAGCGCGTTCCATCAGAACGTGCGTAACCGCAGGATGAGGGAGGAGATGGCGATGTGCAAGATCAAAGATGTCAGCGAGCTATATGCTCTGGCCGACAAGTGTGCACGGGCTGAGGAGGGGAGGAAAATCCCCGGAGAGAATGCAGGAGCAGAAGGATCTGACAGTGAGGATGCCCCTCCGGCAAAGAGGAACCGGAGGCGGAATAACAGAAAGAGAAAGGCTAAGGATGTGCTGGTTGTCGAGCAGTTCGGCAGCGGAGGTGGTTCCGACAAGGCCAAGGCTGGTGACTCCGGCGAGGCTGTGGTAGCCGCCGACAAGTAGGACGGCTCCGGCAAGCAGTACTGCAAGATCCATCGCAGCAAGGGCCATGACCTCCAAGCATGCAAGAAGGTTGAGCAGATGGCAGAGCTACATAAAGCTGAATATGAGCGTCGCAACAAGGAGAAGGCCCAGGGAGTTGGCGGAGGATCCGGCAAGAAGCGTCCCGCCCAGGGAGGGCACCGCGGCAAGGCCAAGCAGCGGCAAGGAGACAGACCTCCCCGCGGCCGCGACAAGGACGACGATGAAGATGAAGATGATGACATGGAGGAAGATGAGACCGACCACCAAGAGTTTCAGAAGGCGACGGAGGTTTTGTGCATTGACGGCGGTGCTTCTCTGCACACCTCGCACCGCCAACTCAAGCAGTGGGTGCGGGAGGTAAATGCAGCAGAACCATCAGTCGAATCGCGCAAGCCCCTGAAGTGGTCCAGCACGCCCATCATCTTTGATGTTGAGGATCACCCTGATCGCATCACTGCGGTTGGGTGCTTGCCGATGTTGGTTTCGCCAACCATCCGCAACCTCAAGGTCACAAAGATGTTGGTTGACGGCGGGGCCGGCCTAAATCTGATCTCTTCCGCGGTGCTCAACAAGCTCCAGATCCCCGACAGCGAGCTCGAAGAGACTAGTACCTTTCAAGGAATCAACCCGGGAAGGAGCAAGCCGAAGGGGAAGGTCACACTGCCAGTAACTTTTGGCAGCGAGCTGAACTTCAGGACAGAGAGAGTCACATTTGATGTTGCTGATTTCCCATTGCCCTACAATGGGATACTCGGCCGTCCAGCGCTCGCCAAGTTCATGGCGGCCTCTCACTATGCATACAATGTGCTGAAGATGCCTGGTCCGATAAGTGTTATTTCTGTCCATGGTGACAAGAAGGATGCACTTATCTGTACCGACAAGATCTACCGGGAAGCAGCAGCCGCAGTAGAGCGTAAACCACTTGCCGCTGAAGCTCCCGAGGGGAAGAAGAAGGCCAGGTCCGGCAAGAGTAGCTCTGATGCCCACTCCAGCAAGCGCAGCACCAAGTCCGACAAGAGTAGCTCTGATGCCCACTCCGGCAAGCGCACCACTTCGGAGTGCTGCGCTACCGTCGAGGACGCACCATCGAGCTCCACCAGCAAGTGCAAAAAGGCGAAGACAGCTGCACCAGAGACCAAGAAAGTGGCCGCCAAGGAGGACGGCACTGGTGGTACCTTCACCATCAGTGCCACGCTTGATCCTAAATAGGAAAGCGCGCTCGTTGCTTTCCTGCGGGCGAATGTCGATGTGTTTGCATGGCAACCATCTGACATCCCCGGTGTTCCCAGGAAAGTAATTGAGCACCACCTTGCCGTCTGCCCTCACGCGCGGCCCGTCAAGCAGAGAGTCAGGAAGCAAGCAGTAGAGCGTCAAGAGTTCATTGCTGAAGAGATCAAGAAATTGGAAGCAGCAGGCTTGGTCCGAGGAGTACTCCATCCAACGTGGTTAGCCAATCCAGTAGTCGTGCGCAAAGCAAACGGGAAGTGGAGGCTTTGTATTGACTTCACTGATGTTAATAAGGCTTGTCCCAAGGATCCATTTCCCTTGCCGCGCATTGACCAGATTGTCGACTCCACAGCGGGATGTGATCTGCTTTCATTCCTTGATGCATACTCAGGATATCATCAGATCTTCATGGCAGAAGAGGATGAAGAGAAAACCGCATTCATTACTCCATGTGGCATGTACTGCTTTGTACGGATGCCTTTCGGACTAAAGAATGCTGGTTCAACATTTGCAAGAGTAGTCAGTCATGCTTTTGAGCCACAGTTGCACAGAAATGTAGAAGCTTACATGGATGACATAGTGGTTAAGAGCAAGGACAGAGAAACTTTGATCCAAGATTTGGAGGAGACCTTCACAAATCTGCGCAAGATCAATCTCAAGTTGAATCCCGAGAAGTGCGTGTTTGGAGTTCCTTCCGGCAAGCTTCTCGGATTCTTTGTATCTCAGCGGGGGATTGAAGCCAATCCCGACAAGATCAAAGCCATCGAACAGATCGAAGCCCCGAAGCGCGTCAAGGATGGGCGAAGACTTGCTGGCTGTGTTGCTGCTCTCAGTAGGTTCATCTCTAAGTCTGCTGAGCGCGCCCTGCCATTTTTCAAAATTTTGAGAAAGGCAGGTCCAATGAAATGGACTCCGGAAGTGGAGGCTGCACTGCAGGACCTGAAGAGATACCTATCCTCTACTCCAACACTTGTCGCACCTAAGCCACAAGAGAAGTTGCTGCTATATTTGGCGGCAACCAATCAAGTGGTTAGTGCTGCGTTAGTAGCAGAGAGGGAGGCAGATGATGAGCCAGCAACCGCAGCATGCGAGTCCAGCGACAAGCAGGGGGCTTCCCCGACAAGTTCTGGTTCCGACAAGGATAGATCTGTGTAGCCGCAAGAAGAGAAAGTTGGTTACTGGCGACTACTTTCCGGCAGAGCTCCCCGAAGCCGCCACCAAGAAGGTCCCCAGGATCAACACAGAAAGTGCTGAGGAGCAGTCTGCTCCGACAAACCCTAGGGGTTGTTTCGTTGAAGCAGACGCTCCCGACAAGCTGTGTCCAGACACGCTTGCCGGGGAGCATCACGCTCCGGCAGGATCCCAGATTCTTGCCGTAGAAGCGGATGTTCCCGCAGCAGTATTTGCGCCTTTAGTCCTCGTTGTCGGAGCTTGATAACGATGTGGACTAGGTGTCATAGCCTTGCCAGAACACAGAAGACAGAAAAGCTAAGTTGCCAAAGTTTGAGCACAGTCAGTTTTTAAATTTTTATGTTATCTCCTTTTACGACCGTGCCTTGTATGGAAAACCTGTGCGCGGAGGAATCAACTCGTGGCTAAGTTGCACCCTTACTTTGTTTCGAGTCTGCTCAACAATAAAAGCATGCTGCAACTAGCCCCGACGAGGTTTCTTGCCGGAGGCAACACCGCCAGCAGGCTGCTGATGTTCCGCACTCAGCGCTCGCGGCAAGCGTGTTAGCGCCGGCAAGTTCCCTAAAAGCGTAGGGTAAAGACATACAAGGAATGGAACTGAATAAAGGAGATAACATAGCTAGCATTGCCCAGGACAAAGTTATATTACGAAAGTAACTTGTTACGGCATTGACTAAGTTGTCCTCATAACTAAAATAACAGTGACAAGGAAAGGAGAGAAAGGTGCGCCAGCACCTGGGTCCTGGCAAGCCAGTGTTGCTAGGGGCTGCGAGTACCAAGATTCATCCCCGGCAAGCCAGAGTTGCCGGGGGCTGCGATATCAGATAAGTTTTTCGTCCCTCGTCATGCATCCTCTTATGGACTGGGGAACGCGAAGTTATATTCCTTGAACGACCGTCCCTTGTATGGGAAACCTGTGCGCGGAGGAACCGGCTCGTGGCTAAGTTGCGCCCTTACTTTGTTTCGAGTCCGCTCAACAATGAAAGCGCGCTGCGACTAGCCCGACAAGGTTTCTTGCCGGAAGTAACACCGCCAGCAGGCTGCTGAAGTTCCGCACTCGGCGCTCGCGGCAAGTGTGTTTGTACCGGCAAGTTCCCTAAAAGCGTAAGGGTAAAAACATACAAGAGACAGAATCAAGTAAAGGATATAACATAGCAAGCTTCCCCCTTTTCATTAAAAAACATCCCACTCGGGTACAGTCCATAGAGGATGAAAAACATGAAAGAGAGGATTACAAGTCTTAGATGCGGCTAAGGCCCGAAGGCTTACAAATTGAAAAGATAAGATGCCCGTAATCCTTTTCCTATCCCTCTTTTCAGGAGGTAGGTCAAGGAGGCGAGAAGGGCAAAAGGGGCGCCTAGGTGAGCTACAGGTGCCAGAAGACACCAAGAGAACATCCCGGGGGACGTCTGGGGGCTGGACGGTGATGGCGGCACCGGAAGCAGGGCTCGAAGACGGGGCGGCAGGACGTCAGCACGCTGTCGAGGGCACAACGCCCTCGTACTCCTACTTGACGGCCTTGCCGCCAGCCCTCTTCCCCTTCTGCAGCCTCCCTATGCCAGCCGCCCAAGGAGACGACCCCGGGGAGTTCAAGGAGCCGGCGACACGGATGATGGGGTCGCCGGTGATGCACGAAGCGGCGCCCGACACCTAGTCGGGCCCGCCATCCCGCCGCCTGCTACCCTTGTCGTCACTGTCGCTCTCCTCCTCGTCACTCTCGCTCGAGGGGGAGTCTTCGCTATCAGAGGAGCTGTCCACGCAGCACTTCGCCCGAGTGCCGGAGTCCCCGAAGACCTTGACGGAGAGAAGGTCGCCCTCCATTAACTTAAAATGGAGGGTAAACCCCGCCGTCAAGCTGTGGATACGGGCGAACGTCTTCCACCCTCGATCAAGATACATCACATTAGGGGCTGGGAATACAACGCGGACTCGCGTCCCGCTGATCCCACAGCCCCTCTTATGCAGTCTCAGCGTCTCGGGCGGATCCGACTCCATCGCGCTCAGAAACGGAGCTGGAAGCCGGAGGCGACGACGAGGCGCCCGGCGCAGCTTGACGAAGAACTCGCAAGGGTCGTCCCCTGTATGGACCGCCGTGGGGAGAAGAACCGCCGGCGGAGGCAGAGATGGTGCGCCGCCCCGCCCGCCTCTTCCCCGAGCGCCTCGACCTCGTCCACGACCTCGCCCCCTCCCTCTTCCCCTTGTGGCTGGCTCTGCCACCACGGGCGCGGGATAGGAAGGGATGCGCTGTCTGGCGGCGACCCTCGCCGCCACCGATGAAGAGCCGGGGTTCCCTTTCTCCATGGCGAAGGAGAGAAAGGAGAGCGGAAGCTGAAGAAGGGAGGAGATGAGAGAGTGCGGGCTTCTGCGCTCCCCTTCCGCTCTTTTTAAGGAGCGAGGTGGGGGCTCGGCCACCCCGCTCAGCGAATCAAGGCGAAGGAAGAGCAGGGAGTGGGGGCCGACCCGCTGCCCCCGCCCGTGACGGCCAATTTTCCCACTTCCACCGCCCACGACCCCAAGCGCATGGGAGCCGCGTGGCGGGGATGCAGAACCGAGGCGACGGATGAGGTGACCTCGCCCCGCCACGTGATCACGGGGGGTGGACGCCTCGAAAATCGCGCACGCCACCCACGTCTCCCACGACGCCGCGATTGACGCGTGCCGTTGCGGGAGGCCGCGGTGGATACGGAGCGGATTTGGTTTGGACTCAGGCCGCACGTGCCCGTGCCCTGTTTTGGGCCTGGCCCAACAGCGCTCGGCACCGTGTATGGCCCAGGCCCGGGGGCTCCTGTCGGTGTACTAAAGTAGGGGTACCTTAGTACCCCGAACTTGTGCACGAGCAGTCGCAGCATCCCGCGGCAAGGCTTGTCGGACGCCCGCCAAGACCCTTCATCATTCCCATTTGCTGCCATTCAAGAACAAAGTGCTAACTTTGAAGACAAGGCCCCGGCAAGAGGAGCTTGCTGGGAAGGACAAGGCCCCGGCAAGAGAAGCTTGTCGGGAAGGACAAGACCCCGGCAAGAAGAGCTTGCCGGGAAAGCCAACCAAGGCACTTCAGAAGACTTGCCACGAGGCACCGCGCGTCCCGGCAAGACCCGACGAGCGGCAAGCTTGCGGGTGCAACAAGACAGAGACCGCGGCAAGGCACTTACCGTGGCGAAGCCACCACTCTGCGCTTCAGCTCACCCGACAACGTGTCGCCGCAGGATCATTCCTGGTGCACGTGGCGGATGGCTGTGCAGCCTAGCAGTGCGAGGTGGCGAGCGAAGGTGACTAGGAGGCCATCGTGGCGATCGGTGGCGCCCCTAACGGTCGTTTCCTGCACTGTTGGAGCGACCGGACGGGCATTAAATGCCCTTGTCCCCTGCCGTCAGAGTTAGGTAGGGGCACTATTGATAGTGGTTGTACCAACCCGCGTTTTTACCTTTCTACACCTCTCTCTGCGTTGCCACCTGTTGGTGACCCCTTTAGACTATAAAAAGGAGGTCCGTGCGCACGTAGAGGGGGTTCGGTTCAGTTCGACTCATTCGAGACCACTGCACACCCACTCTCTCAAGCAAGAACAAAATACAAACACAAAGCAGCAGTAGGAGTTTTATCTCTCCGGAGAGCTCCGAAGCTGGGTAAAATCCCCCGCGTGCTCTCGCCTCGATCTGCTCTTCGTGCGCCCTCTGCTCCCTTGCCGGACCAGAAGGGGCCCTGCCCCATAGGTGTTCGTTCCCCACGACACATGAACGTGGTCATGTAATTAAGGTTAGTCCAGGCCGCTTCATCCAACAATACCGCGGAATCAAAATAAGACGTTGGTGGTAAGCAGTATGACTATCACCGCCCACAACTCTTTGTGTTCTACTCGTGCATATCATGTACGCATAGACCTGGCTCGGATGCCACTGTTGGGAAACGTAGCATGCAATTTCAAAAAAATTCCTACGCTCACGCAAGATCTATCTAGGAGACGCATAGCAACGATAGGGGGAGATTGTGTACACGTACCTCATAGACCGAAGCGTAAGCGTTTGTTAACGCGGTTGATGTAGTCGAACTTCTTCTCGTTCCGACCGATCAAGCACCGAACGTATGGCACCTCCGAGTTCTACACACGTTCAGCTCGATGACGTCCCTTGGAATCTTGATCCAGCAATGTGTCGAGGGAGAGTTCCGTTAGCACGACGGCATGGTGATGTTGATGGTGAAGTGATCCATGCTGGGCTTCGCCTAAGCACTACGTGAATATGACCGGAGGCGTAAACTGTGGAGGGCGGCACCGCACACGGCTAGGACTAATTGATGTGTGTTCTAGGCACCCCCTCCCCACGTATATAAAGGAGGGAGGGGGAGGGAGATAGCCCTGGGCATGCACCAAGTAAGAGGATTCCTACTTGGGCTCCTAGTAGGATTCGGCCCCCTTTCCTTTTACCGGAAGGGGAAAGAAGGGAAGAGAGGGGGAAGGAGGGAAAGAGGGGGGCGCCGCCCCCTTCTCCTACTCCAATTCAGCCTCCTTCCATGGGGGGCACCCCTCTGTGGGCTGGTGTGCTCCCTCCTAAGGCCCATATGGCCCATATCTTCCCCCGGGGGGTTCCGGTAACCCCTCCGGTACTCCAATATGTACCCGATACATTACGGAACACTTCTGATGTCCGAATACTATCATCCAATATATCAATCTTTACCTATCGACCATTTTGAGACTCCTCGTCATGTCCGCGATCTCATCCAGGACTCCGAACAACGTTCGGTCACCAAATCACATAACTCATATAATACAAATCGTCATCGAACATTAAGCGTGCGGACCCTACGGGTTCGAGAACTATGTAGACATGACTGAGACACCTCTCCGGTCAATAACCAATAGCGGAACCTAGATGCTCATATTGGTTCCCACATATTCTATGAAGATATTTATTGGTCGAATCGTTATGACAACATACATTATTCCCTTTGTCATTGGTATGTTACTTGCCCGAGATTCGATCCTTGGTATCTCCATACCCAGTTCAATCTCGTTACCAGCAAGTCTCTTTACTCGTTCTATAATACATCATACCACAACTAACCTATTAGTCACATTGCTTGCAAGGCTTATTATGATGTGCATTACTGAGAGGGCCCAAAGATACCTCTCCGATACCTGGAGTGACAAATCCTAATCTCGATCTATGCCAACCCAACAGAACACCTTCGGAGATACCTGTAGAGCATATTTATAATCACCCAGTTGCGTTGTGACGTTTGATAGCACACAAGGCATTCCTCCAGTATTCGGGAGTTGCATAATCTCATAGTCAAAGGAATATGTATAAGTCATGAAGAAAGCAATAGCAATAAAACTTAACAATCATTATGCTAAGTAGCGAATGGGTCTTGTCCATCACATCATTCTCCTAATTATGTGATCCCGTTCATCAAATGACAACACATGTCTATGGTTAGGAAACTTAACCATCTTTGATTAACGAGCTAGTCTAGTAGAGGCTTACTAGGGACACTATGTTTTGTCTATGTATCCACACATGTATCAAGTTTCCGGTTAATACAATTCTAGCATGAATAATAGACATTTATCATGATATAAGGAAATATAAATAACAACTTTATTATTGCCTCTAGGGCATATTTCCTTCAATACCACCTAGTTTCACATACCAACAAAAGAAAAAATATTTTATGATTTAAGACATTACTTTTGGGATGACCCACATCTTTATAAAGGAGTAGATGGTATTATTAGACGTTGTGTACCTGAGCATGAACAGGAACAAATACTACAGAAATGTCACTCTAAGTTCTATGGAGGACATCATGCGGGAGATAGAACTGCTCACAAGGTATTACAATCTAATTTTTATTGGACTACTCTCTTCAAGGATGCTCGTAAGTTTGTTTTATCTTGTGATGAATGTCAAAGAATTGGTAATATTAGTAAGCGTCAAGAAATGCCTATGAATTATTCACTTGTTGTTGAACCATTTGATGTTTGGGGTTTTGTTTACATGGGACCTTTTCCTTCCTCTAACGGGTATACACATATTTGGTTGCTGTTGATTATGTCACTAAGTGGGTAGAAGCTATTCCAACTAGTAGTGCTGATCATAACACTTCCATCAAAATGCTTAAAGAAGTTATTTTCCCGAGGTTTGGAGTACCTAGATATTTAATGACTGATGGTGGTTCACACTTTATTCATGGTGCTTTCCGAAAAATGCTTGCTAAATATGATGTTATAACCATAGAATTGCATCACCTTATCATCCTCAATCTAGTGGTCAAGTTGAACTTAGAGATAGAGAAATAAAGTTGATAGTACAAAAAACTGTTAATAGGTCTTAGAAGAATTGGTCTAAGAAATTGGATGATGCACTTTGGGCATATAGAATGGCATATAAAAATCCTATGGGTATGTCTCCTTATAAGATTGTTTATGGAAAAGCTTGTCATTTACCTCTTGAGCTAGGAAATAAAGCATATTGGGCAATAGAAGAACTCATCTATGATTTCAAAATTGCCGGTGAAAATAGGTTATTTGATATTAGCTCACTAGATGAATGGAGAACCCAAGCTTATGAAAATGCCAAATTGTTTAAAGAAAAAGTTAAAAGATGGCATGATAAAAGAATCCAAAAGAAGGAATTCAAAGTTGGAGAATATGTTCTTTTGTACAAATCTTGTTTCAGATTCTTTGCATGAAAGCTTCTCTCCAAATGGGAAGGACCGTATGTTATTGAAGAGGTTTATCGCTCTAGTGCTATCAAAATAAATAATGCCGAAGGTACTAACTCGAAGGTGGTCAATGGGCAAAGAATTAAACACTATATTTCAGGTACCCCTTTTAATGTTGAAAGCAATATTATCCAAACCATGACACCTAAGGAACACATAAAAGAAACCTTCCGGAACACTCTAGAATAACTAAAAAAGAGGAGGTACATGATACGGTAAGTAAATGGACTCCAAAAAATCCGCAAAATATTTTCTGTCAGTTTTGGAATATTTTAAAAATTAGGAAAATAAGAAATAACCAGGAAGGCACCCGAGGGGGTCACAAGACACCAGGGCGCGCCTGGGCCCCCTTGCACGCCCAGGTGGGTTGTGCCCACCTCAGGAACCTTCCCGATCCGTTTTTCTCCCATTTGCTTGTCTCCCAAGATAAAAATTCTTTATATAGCCCCTCCCCCGCATGTATTGACCACCATATCACGGAGAAATCTTCTGTCCTTCTTTCTTGCTATTCTAGTAGATCTGAAAATATGTCGTCTCAAGACTCGGAGGGTGAGAGCTATGTTTCTGATTATATTGCAAACCCCAAGGTTTACGGACATGTGGAACATTATGGTGGGACCACGGAGGAATAAAGAAGGCTATGATCCGAAAGGGAAAGAAGAGACAAGCGCAGATGAGGATGAAGTTCCATTGCCTCAACCTGGGGACGTGCACGTGGAATTCTAGAAGTGAAGTATCACTAATAAAGCAAAGAAACCTAAGATCCAGTTTATCCCTTTTCGTCTCTTGCAGGAAAACAAGCGGGATTGATGCAAAAATATATTAAAGTTTGATCAAGAGATCAATCATTTGAAGCAGGAAAATTCTACCCTCAAGCATAAACTAAGGAAGAAGAATAATCATACCACCTCATCACCACCACCATCATCTTCATCACCAAAGGATACTTGAGTTCATGGTATGGGAACTCCCCTTGGCTTGTGCCAAGCGTGGGGGGGTGCCCCGGTATCGTATCATCACCATTATCTTTCCTTTTATTTATCTTAGTTCGATCTTTAATTTTCCTATGGTTTAGTTCAATAAAAGTTTAGTTCGATCCTTTCTTTTCGAGTTGCTTAGTGATCTACCTATCTATGTAATTGTGTGCAAGTTATATAATAAAGTTCTGATGTGAGTCTTTGCTTCTTTACTCTTATGCTGCAAATCAAATAAAAGAAAAAAATAAATGAAAAAGAGCATATACTAATCTTACCCTAAGTAATGACATCACATAAGGAAAAGTATAAGTTGTAAAATTTGTTGGAGATTGACAAACATAGCATTGGTCAATGATGCAACTCATGAAAGAATTAAAAAGGGAAGAGAAGATTCACATGCAAATATACTATCTTGGACATCTTTTATGATTATGAGCCCTCATTAAATATTATATGCCAAAATAGTTGATGTTAGACAAGGAAGACAACGTAATGAGTTATACTTGTTCATATTCACATAGAAGTTATATTTTTATAGATCCTTCAACATGTGGTGCTTGCCTAATATCTTTGCTAGCCAAAAATTCCGCACTATGTAGAGATACTACTTGTGCATCCAAAAACCTTAACCCCAAATTCATGCCTTGAGAGTCCACCATACCTACCTATGGATTGAGTAAGATCCTTCAAGTAAGTTGTCATCAGTGCAATAAGGAAATAAAAATTGCTTCTAAAAATGTTGGATGATTTAGTGTCGTGGGAACGAGTCTGACAATAGAAGTAGGGGGTACGTAGGAGAGGGTAATGTCCTAGCTACGGCGAGGTTGTACACAGAGATTTACGAGTTCTGGCCCCTCTCGGAGGAGGTAACAGCCCTACGTCTTGGTGCCGCGGAAGCTTGTCAATTGGAGTGTGGAATAGTTACAGGGGGTGAGGACCCTTGTGCCAGAGGGGAAGGGTGGCTTATATAGAGTGCACCGGCCCCTCGCAACCCTCAGTTACGGGTTCAATGAGAGTTAAGTCCTGAACGTTACTGGTAACGCCCGTATTAAATGGTCTTTATGATGATGGAGTGAATGCCTGACCGTTGCCATCCTGGGGTGACTCTAGGTATTTTGTACTTCGAGTGGATTCTTGTATGGCCAAGTGAAATAATCATGGTCGAGTGGAATGGGGATATCCGGGTGGAATCTTCTGTCGAGTGGATTGTACTTCATGAAGATTCCTGTCGGTATCTTCTGTTGAACCTTATAGGCCTTGGACTCTTGTGCAGTGTCCTTGGGTAGAGTGTCTAGGTCAGGCCTAAGACCCTACCTGTAGGATCGAAAGTATGTCTAGAGGGGGGTGATTAGACTATTTGACCAAATAAAAACTTCACCTTTTCCCAATTTTAGTTCTTGGTAGATTTTAACAACTTAGCACAAGTCAAGCAATCTTAACCCAATTCAAGCAAGCATGCAAAGAGTATATAAGCAGCGGAAAGTAAAGCATGCAACTTGCAAGAATGTAATGGGATGGGTTTGGAGAGTGCAAACGCAATAGGAGACACGGATGTTTTTGGCATGGTTCCGATAGGTGGTGCTATCGTACATCCACGTTGATGGAGACTTCAACCCACGTAGGGTAATGGTTGCACGAGTCAACGGAGGGCTCCACCCACGAAGGGTCCACGAAGAAGCAACCTTGTCTATCCCACCATGGCCATCGCCCACGAAGGACTTGCCTCACTAGGGTAGATCTTCACGAAGTAGGCGATCTCCTTGCCCTTACAAACTCCTTGGTTCAACTCCACAATCTTGTCGGAGGCTCCCAAGTGACACCTAACCAATCTAGGAGACACCACTCTCCAAAAGGTAATAGATGGTGTGTTGATGATGAACTCCTTGCTCTTGTGCTTCAAATGATAGTCTCCCCAACACTCAACTCACTCTCATAGGATTGGATTTGGTGGAAAGCTGATTTGAGTAGAAAGCAACTTGGGGAAGGCTAGAGATCAAGATTGATATGGTAGGATTGGAATATCTTGGTCTCAACACATGAGTAGGTGGCTCTCTCTCAGAAAATGAGTAGTGGAAGTGTAGGCACATTCTTATGGCTTCCCTCACGAATGAGGAGAGGGTGGAGGGGTATATATAGCCTCCACACAAAATTTAACCGTTACAAACAATATACCAAACTCGGTGGGACCGAATCAGAAAACTCGGTCGGACCGATTGAGTGCATAATGTGACCGTTAGGCAATTTCGGTGGGACCGGTAGGACCGATGTGCAAGTGTTCGGGTAAAACCTCATCTCGGTTTGACCGATTACACAAACTCGGTTGGACGGACTTTGGTAATAAGCTAACCAGAGAGTTGGTCAGGCAAACTCGGTGGGACTGATTCGCTCGTCTCGGTGGGACCGAAGCATTACGAAAAGGAAACAGAGAGTTTGCATTGCAGACTCGGTGGGACCGATCGCTCATCTCGGTTAGACCAAAATGTTACGAAGGGAAACAGAGAGTTTGCAACCCCATCTCGATGAGACCGAGATCCCTATCGGTGAGACCGAAATGACTAGGGTTTCTGGCAGTGGCTATGTCAAATGAACTCGGTGGTGCCGGATGAATCAAATTGGTGGGGCCGAGTTTGACTTTTGGTTTGGGACATATGTGGATATGAGAAAGTGGTTGAGGGCTTTGGAGCATATCACTAAGCACTTTGAGCAAGCAAGCCATTAGGCAACACCTCATCCCCATTTAATAGTATTGGCTTTCCTATAGACTCAATGTGATCTTGGATCACTAAAATAGAAAATGTAGAGTCTTGGACTTTAGAGCTTGAGCCAATCTTTTTTTACTTAGCATTTTGAGGGGTCCACAGTCCAAATCCATGCCATGCCAATCATTGAACTTTCCAGAAATATTTATCTTGAAATGGCATTAGTTCAATGAGCTATATGTTGTTAATCATTACCAAAACCACCCAGGGATAGTTGCACTTTCAATCTCCCCCTTTTTGGTAATTGATGACAACATATAGATCAAAGCTTCGACAAATGATAATAAGATTGAAATACATCGTCGCTTTGAGAAGTATGTGACAAACAAGAGCTCCCCCTAAATTTGTGCATTATTTAAATTTGCTTTGGACTGCAAATGCACAATCTGTTAGGATCATGGATCACTCTTCCATGTCACATACATCTTGGTGGAGCGCTCAAAATGATAACAATTGAAAACATGCACTCATCACCAAGCAAAGTGAATGATCATATATGGATATAAGAGATAATATCATTCAAGCATACATTAAGGTAGCATATGATCAAACACATGATCATCCAAGTTTCTCACAAAAGACATAATGTATCAAGAAAACACACAATAAAGTTCAACCAAATAAAGTGCAAAGAGAGACAAAAGCAACTCTCTCTCTCTCTCTCTCTCGAAGACTACGATCTATACATATTTCTCCCCCTATGGCAACAAGTTACCAAAAATTTAAAAATATGCATAGTGCTATGCGTCTCTCAGGCTTGGTCTTCATGAGGTGGTGTAGAGATGACTCCAAGGACGAAAGCTTCTGTAGATGTAGCCGGAGCTGGTGGAGTAGCTGCTGGAGGTGGCACTAGAGCTGTGGCTGCTGGTGCTGATGTGGTGTCTCTAGTATCTGGAATAGGCACTACAGCAGACCTCTGACTTCGTGGCACTCTTGTGAAAGCATCTATAGTATACTTTCCATTCTTCTCCTCTACTTCCTCCTGGAGTTGCTCAACCACTGACTGAATCTCAGTTACTTTGACATCAAGATCATAGAATTTTTGTTCAATGATCCTCTCCAAGCTCTCATGATTTTGAGTCAGGGTGGCCAAGCCCTTCTTAGTCCTCAAGGTGGATTGGATCAGATATCCAAGTTGATCTTGCTTACACTTTAAGAACACCTGAGATGCCTCTTCAGCACTTGTCATCTTTGCAACTTTCTTCGCCCTTGCCTTCTCTCTCTTCTCGTGTGCTTGCACTGAGGAAGGATCTTCCTCATCCATGACAACAGTGTTATCCTCAAAATCTGGCTTGAGAGGTAAATGCTCCTTGTCCAACAAATAAGTGGTTGTGCCCATCTTGGAGTTGATGAGCATCTGAATTTGTGGAGCATACCCACAAGACCTCTTCTGATCTACAGCTATTCTCTTGATTGTTTCCATAATCAAAATCATCACTTTGAACTTTTGAGGGACATCCAATATGTGCAGCAAGTTGATGGAATGTCCTCTTATCATTCTGTGATCTCCAGACTTGGGCAAAAGAGTATGCCTCAAAATGGTATTGATTGTAGGCAGGCCTGACAATAAGTGCTTCACCGAGCCAAACTTGTGAGTTTCGAGGTCTACATCAGGAATTTCCTTGTACATACTTGCCATTGAGTTATGGTCTTTCTTCTTCTTGGCATACACATCCAAGTCATCCTCATGAGCTTCTTGGGCATTTATGAATCTGGCCCATTCATCAACAGTGGATTGGTACCTAGTACCTTCTGACATCCATACAATTCTGCCATCAGGATAAAAGTGAGCGGTGGAGTAAAATTGCATGATCAGCTCATCATTCCACTTAGTGAGGTTCTGGCCAACAAACTTGTCCACTTCACAAGCCTTGAAGCTTTCATAGACACTTGGGAAGTGATCTTCATTTTCTCGAATGTATGGCCACTCAACCCATCTCATGTCACATACTATGGGCTTCTTATCAAGCAGAATAGTCTCATAGAAATCTTGTTGTTCCTTAGTGTGGAACCTGTAATCCACAACAGTTCTCCTCCTTACAGCATATGGGTCATTCTTCCTCCAAACTCTCAGACCTGCATCCTTCCTGATCCTCATGTCCTCTGCCACAGGATGTGTATCATTGTGGTCTAGAATCTTTGGTTTGAGCTTCCTTAGCACTTGGGCTTCATCTTCTTCTTCTTCAACTTCAGGCACTAGGGCCTTGTTCTTTTCCTCAACAAGAATGTTTCTTGTACTCCTCTTGGGTGCAGCCTTGGTGGCTGGAGCAGCAGCTTTGGGAGCAGGTTTGGGCTTAGCAGCAGCCCCTGACTTAATTGCATCTCCCATTAGCTTTTGTGCCGTAGGTGCTGGAGCAGCATCCTCTTCCGCTTCATTATCAGATCTCGCCATAGTAGACTTTCCAAGAACTTTAGTTGTTGTGGTTCTTGCCCTCTTCTTCTTCTTGTCATCACCAGCTGCCTCTTCATCAGATTCAGTTGTGAACTTCATGGTTTCTCCTGTGGCAACCTTTCTTGGCTTGGATGTAGGCACTCTCCTTGCTGGTGCCTTTCTGTTCATGCCTGTCTTAGTGGATGCAGCAGTGCCAAACTCCTTCTTCACCACCTTCTTCTTTGAAGTGGCCTCATCCTCAGCTGCAACATAATCTTATGAATCTGAATCTGAGGTTCTCTTCTTTCTTGCTCTAGTAGCTGCCTTGGGAAAGTCACTAGGTGTGCTCCTGCTGCCCTCATCATAGCTGCTGGAGGGACTAGTGCCCTCACTCAACTGCTCTTGTTGTTTAGATCTATTCTAGCTGTTAGTCTGGTCAGACATCTTGCAGGCAAACTATCAGCAGACCCTATGAATAGGTTGTAGATAAGGTAGAGTAGATGAGCATCACAAAGTACAGAGGTTTTGCAAAAAAATGAGTCCAAAACTTAGTTTTAGTTCTCTACAGAAATGATCTCGGAGCTACCGAATTGTCAAACTCAGTGATACCGAAGCAACACTTGGAACCTAAACAAGTGAACTCGGTTGGACCGAGTCATAGTTCAGCGGCACCGAGATTGCTAGGGTTTCACAAAATCTTGAACTCGGTCACACCGATTTGCAGTTTTCTGTCAGACCGAAAAGCGCATGTGCAATGGCCTAAGCCGAATCGGTGAGACCGATTTCTACGTTTCGGTCGGTCCAAGATGAGTTATCCAGATAGCTAACCCTAAAATTTTCGAATCAAATTAGGCCTAAGGAAGATTTAGCTGGATAGATCAATCTCATTCATGGCAAGAATCACGGCATTGTCCTTGTGCTAGGAATCAGAGTTAAAAATACAGCATAAGGGGTCGAACACGTACCCTAGAATGGCGTGTGTTCGCTACGGCGGAGCAGAACCCATCGACGGCGGCAGAATCCAACAGCGGGAGGTCATTGGCGGCACGAAGACGATCCGGACACCCGAGAAGGTAGAGCAGGACATGCGCGGGCTAGAGGATTTGAAGTAATTTCCGAAATCTCACCCGTGGTTATTTATATACCGACCCTGTCGGTGTGACCGAGTGGAACAACTCGGTGGCACCGAGATTGCAGAATTGCAAGCGGTTGCTGCAACTCGGTGTGACCGAAGTGTTCAAATCGGTTGCACCAAGATGAAAACCTAGATCAACTTAGTGAACTCGGTGTGACAGAAATGGATGTCTCGGTTAGACCGAAATGCACAAAGAGGTTTTGGAAGTTTAAGTCTATTACGATTCGGGGACTCCGAGTGCTCCTCACACAGAGTGGTTCGAATCTGACTTGATCAAACATTGTGATGTAGCAAGAATAGACTTTGAGACGAGAAAAGCATAGATAGCTAGAGAAGGTTCTTAGGCATTCTTGTCCATCCACTTGGCAAAAGAAAAAGAAACCAAATAAACAAAACAACAAGTGGATGTCCTCGAATGAGTAAAATATGCAAATGACATGCTCACACAATAAAATGGCAAATAAAATATGTGACAAAGCATGCACAACCAATTCTAGCATCTATCAAACAATTGGCGATGACTAGGTCATCTATATATGAGTACATTGACTTAGGAGTCAAATGAGAACATTTGATCATAGGTCATACTCATCGTTTAAGCACAAGTGGGGTTACCACTTTTACATAAAGCATTGTTGTGTTCACACCATTAGAGTTGCTTTAGCTCAATTCTTTAGAGTAATGCTCCCCCTAGATGTGAAATCCCCCCTTAAGAGGGATGAACTAACCTTGGGTTTTGTCGATGATGACTTCATGTAGGTGTTGAAGATGTGGATGCTCAATGTTGTTGTAGATCATTTGGAGCAATCCATTGGAGTGAGTTGCACTTTCAATTCCTACACGGGTTAGTCCCACAAGGAACAAACAAGGATATCCATAGACATAGAGTGATGCACTCACAAGATGATGTCCATGAAAGCATTAGGTTACCTTGTCCCTTGTCTTACCAACAAGAGGGTTTGTGACTCCTTTAACTAGTGCAAGATGTGGAAGTAGATTGCACTTGTCCTTGCCAAAATGATATGAGTGAAGAATATTGGCGGAGTCACCCTCAAGACTCTCTAGTCCTTCTTCTTTGGGATCCACATCATCTTGATGGGAATCCTTGGGGTTGTAGTGAACTTAATGAAGTAGAACTTGATGTAGTCTTGGGAACCCACTTGACCAAGGCCTTGGGAGCTTCTTCAAATGCATCAATCTCCTCTTGAAGCTTGTCCTTGCCTTTTTGCTTGTGGTCTTGTGGTGGAAGATCATCTTGAGATTGTGTCCCTTGGAAAGAAGTAGGATCATACTTCTCTTGTTGGGGAACAGACTTTGTCTTGGGGTATTGATCTTCTTCCCACTCAACTCCATTGGCATTGAACTTTCGTTCAAAACCAACACATTAATTCTTCTGGTGCCTTCCTTGCTTGTGTACAATTTCCTCAAATTGCTTACTTCCGGCAAGGCTCTTGTAGAAACCTTTCTCTATAATTCCCTTCAATAAGCTATTTTCTTGCTCAAGTGTAACTTGGCTAAGAGAATCATTGGTGGAATCAAGAGAAATACTAGAAGCAACAACATTGGATTTAGCATGATTATTGTTACTACTAGAAGAAGAATCTTTCGTACTCTTATTGCTAGATTTTACTTGTGGCATGTAAGTAGATAAGAGTAAACGCTTGGCAATGTAAGAAGAACTTTTCTTGCGAAGATCATCATTGATTGCCTTTAAAACTCATGTTCCTGCTCAAGGTTGAGCTTTTCAAAGCGTAACTTCTCATGAGTCTTTAAAAGTTCTCGGTGATCTTCCAAGGTAGTTTCATGAGCTAAGTTAAGAGTGTTTAGTTATTTAGTTAGACACTCGATATTCTCCTTATCATTGTCATTTGTTTTATCTTGATTAGCATGATTAAATGATGTTTCATCATAGTATTCATCACTAGAGTTGTCAACAAGTAAATCATCATCACCTAACAAGTCATCTTCATCACTATTGAAATCAACATACTCGGGGTGTGATACCTTTGGGCCTTTAGCCATGAAGCATCTTCCAATTCCTTCATTTAGTGAGTCAAATATGTCGTAGGAGTTGGTTGACACAAAGTGCTAGACCGGCAACACCTTCATCTTGAGTATATTCAGAGTCGGAGTTATAGCTTCTCTCGGAGTGATGGTCCGAGTCGGAGCCGGATACCCATTCACCAACATGAGCTTGATGTCTTCGCTTTGTGTAGCTCTTTGATGATTTGTCCTTCCTTTCAGAACCCTTGCTTCTCGGGGAGGTTCTTCGTTCATAACGATCATCTCTACTCCTCTCTCTTGGTGGTGACTCTTCTCTTCTACTTCTTCTTTTAGGTGAATCCTCTCTCCTTTTGTAAGGAGCCGTACACTCATCAGAGTAGTGTCCGGGTCTTACACAATTGTAGCAATTACGTTCACGACTCGAAGATCTTTTGTCATTGTAGGACCTTGACTTGGAGCTTCTTTCCTTGCTTCTACTCTTGTAGAACTTGTTGAAGTTTTTCACCATTAAGCTCAATTCCTCATTGAAGGTTTGGTATTCACTTGATGATGTAGGAGCATCATATGAGGCTTCGTAAGCACCACTTGACTTGTTGTGAAGCTCATCCTTATCCTTGAGTGACATCTCATGAGAAACAATTTTTCCAATGACTTCCGTTGGCTTGAGATCTTTGTAATTGGGCATCATTTGGATCAATGTGCACACGGTATCATATTTTCAGTCCAAGGCTCTTAGGACCTTCTTGATGATGAATTTATCGGTCATCTCTTCACTTCCTAAGCCAGCAATCTCATTTGTGATGAGAGCAAGCTAGACTACATTTAAGCGACACTTTCACCATCCTTCATTTTGAACTTGTCAAATTGACTTTGAAGCACATCCAATTTGGATTCCTTGATGGAGTCGGTACCTTCGTGCATATCAATCAAAGTATCCCAAATTTCCTTTGCATTCTCAAGGCGGCTGATTTTGTTGAATTTTTCAGGGAACAATCCATTGAAGAGGATATCACAAGCTTGAGCGTTGTATTGCAGCATCTTCAACTCTTCCGCGGTAGCTTCACCGTTCAGTTCTCTCCCATCGAAGAATTCACCTTGCAAGCCAATACACACAATATCCCAAACGGCGGGGTTATGTCCAAGAATATGCATTTTCATCTTATGCTTCCAACTAGCAAAATTAGTACCATCAAAGTAAGGACCTCTATGGTGGTAATTTCCCTCGCTAGACGCCATACTCTCCTAGGTTGTGAAACCAAGGCTATGATCACCAAAAGCTATGGAAAACAAGGCAAATGGAGACCAAAGCTCTGGTACCAATTGTAGGATCTAAAGTATGTCTAGAGGGGGGAGATTAGACTACTTGACCAAATAAAAACTTAACCTTTTCCCAATTTTAGTTCTTGGCAGATTTTAACAACTTAACACAAGTCAAGCAATCTTACCCCGATTCAAGAAAGCATGCAAAGAGTATATAAGCAGTGGAAAGTAAAGAATGCAACTTGCAAGAATGTAAAGGGATGGGTTTGGAGAGTGCAAACGCAATAGGAGACATGGATGTTTTTGGCGTGGTCCCGATAGGTGGTGCTATCGTACATCCACGTTGATGGAGACTTCAACCCACGTAGGGTAACGGTTGCGTGAGTCCATGAAGGGCTCCACCCACGAAGGGTCCACGAAGAAGCAACCTTGTCTATCCCACCATGGCCATCGCCCACGAAGGACTTGCCTCACTAGGGTAGATCTTCACGAAGTAGGCGATCTCCTTGCCCTTACAAACTCCTTGGTTCAACTCCACAATCTTGTCAGAGGATCCCAAGTGACACCTAACCAATCTAGGAGACACCACTCTCCAAAAGGTAATAGATGGTGTGTTGATGATGAACTCATTGCTCTTGTGCTTCAAATGATAGTCTCCCCAACACTCAACTCACTCTCATAGGATTGGATTTGGTGGAAAGCTGATTTGAGTGGAAAGCAACTTGGGGGAGGCTAGAGATCAAGATTCATATGGTAGGATCGGAATATCTTGGTCTCAACACATGAGTAGGTGGCTTTCTCTCAGAAAATGAGTAGTGGAAGTGTAGGCACTTTCTTATGGCTTCCCTCACAAATGAGGAGAGGGTGGAGGGGTATATATAGCCTCCACACAAAATCTAACCGTTACACACAATATACCAAACTCGGTGGGACCGAATCAGAAAACTCGGTTGGACCGATTCAGTGAATAATGTGACCGTTTGGCAATTTCGATGGGACTGATATGATCAACTCGGTAGGACCGATATGCAAGGGTTAGGGTAAAACCTCATCTCGGTTTGACCGATTACACAAGCTTGGTTGGACCTATTTTGGTAATAAGCTAACCAGAGAGTTGGTCAGGCAAACTCGGTGGGACCGATTCGCTCATCTCGGTGGGACCGAAGCGTTAAGAAAAGGAAATAGAGAGTTTGCATTGCAGACTCGGTGAGACCGATCGCTCATCTCGGTTAGACTGAAACATTACGAAGGGAAACAGAGAGTTTGCAACCCCATCTCGGTGAAGCCGAGATCCCTATCGGTGAGACTAAAATGACTAGGGTGTCTGGCAGTGGCTATTTCAAATGAATTCGGTGACGCCGGATGAATTAAATTGGTGGGGCCGAGTTTGGCTTTTGGTTTGGGACATATGTGGATATAAGAAAGTGGTTGAGGGCTTTAGAGCATATCACTAAGCACTTTGAGCAAGCAAGCCATTAAGAAACACCTCATCCCCTTTTAATAGTATTGGCTTTCCTATAGACTCAATGTGATCTTGTATCACTAAAATAGAAAATGTAGAGTCTTGGACTTTAGAGCTTGAGCCCATCTTTTGTTCTTAGCATTTTGAGGGGTCGACAATCCAAATCCATGCCATGCCAATCATTGAACTTTCCTGAAATATTTATCTTGAAATGGCATTAGTTCAATGAGCTATATATTGTTAATCATTACCAAAAGCACCCAGGGATAGTTGCACTTTCACTACCCTCGGTACATGTCATCGTCATTAGCCCCCGAATGGATAGATGACCGAGTGAAGAAGGGCTGAAGTTGATTCTGAATCGATTCGATGTCTTGGAGACATTTCCTCAAGGGCCTGAAAGCATGCTAGCATTTTAATCCTTCGTCAGTCGCCTTGATCGATTATGGCTCCTGGAATTTCCGAGTGAATTATGTTGTATGTCTTCGAGTAGATTGTATTTGGATATCTCTGGGGTAATCGACTGCTTTGTGGTGCCCGGATTTCACGGGATTCAAAATTTGGAGAAGCGCGCGGGACGGGACACGGCGCGGTAAGTGGAGCAGGTGGATAGTTCGCCTTTTTCACCACATATCGGGCCGGCGCTAGTTGCGGGATGCGCCTGGATTGCATAGGCCCACGTGGCAGTCACTCGGATGTGTGGCCATAAAAGGCACTGCTGACGATGCGTGGTACTGTGCTCTCCATTTGCCTCTTTCTCTCTGCTTCTCCGCCTCGTCTCCCCCAGTGCCACACCCTTCAACCAACTCCTCTCGAGCTCCGCATCAATGGTGAAGGACAAGACTACGATTACGGAGCGCCCAAAGAAGGCATCGGCTAAGGGAAAGAAGGCGGCGAAGGGGTGGGCCTCGCGGTCCGCTCTTCCGTCTGGTTGGATCCAGGGGGATTGGATCCCCACCACCGTCACAGAGGAGGATCTGGTGAATCTTTCCACCGAGGCCTGATTGCGGAGGGGTCTTGGAGGATGCCAGAGGGGGAGACCAAGCCCGAGCCGTGCAAGGGCGAGCGCGTTCTCCTCACGACACATGTCGATCAAAGTTTCTCTCTGCCTCCTCACCCGTTCTTCCGAGGTTTCTTGAACTTCTTTGGTGCTCAGATCCACCATTTTCCTCCCAACACCATCTCTTATCTTGCTGTGTTCATTTTGACACTACAAAAAATACACTTCCGTGATGATACGTGTTTGTCATAGTAGGTCACGTTTTCTGTCATGCATGTACATCCATGATGATTTTATGAAAAAATCAAGATAGTCATACCTGTGCTGTCATAGAAGTGTTCCATGACATTACCAAAATTATCATCACGGAAGTGTCCATTTCCATGACGATAAATCGCGCGTCATAGAAGTGCTTTCATCAAGGTGACCAACATGTGGCATCCATCGTAGCGGGTCGCCGTTAAGCTATCGGGTTCCGGTATGGATCCGATAACCCGTTAACAGCCCAAACCAATGGGGATTTTCCACGTGTAAAATTATCAATGGCCAGAGGAACCACGTGTCGGCTCACTGTTGGGACAGATGCCATCCGCTCATTGGACCGAAGGCGCCTATGATACGTCGACATGTGGCATGGCCCAATAGAGGCCCATTTCGGTGAAAATGCCAGCCCATTTGACTTGGTCAAAAGGTAGCAGGCCAGCCCACAGAAAGCCTATTAACGGCCTATTCGCATATAGCCCATCTACAGCCCGCTAAGTCACGACCCGTTATGGCCTATCCGAATTAGGCCCAATAGCGTCATCTGGGCCGACCAATATGATTGCAGCCCATTGTAACTGACGTCCCATGTATGGCCCATGACATCTTTCGTCCCATGTGAGTCCCTTTGTAACTCTTGGCCCATTAACGGCTCGTGGTGAAATTGGCCCGTAATGAACAGTGTATCTCTTTATACCCATTAACGGCCCATTATTCCATTGGGCCGTTTCCAGCCTGTGTTACCTTTCGGCCTTCTCAGGGCCCATTTATTATTGGGCTCATTTCCAGCATTCGGTTACTTACAACCCGTTACTAGCCTTTTCTGCTTGTGGGCCAAATTCAGCACGTGGTTACAGTCGGCCCGTTTATGTCTCGTTAATCTGTTGGGCCATTTTCATAGCGTCATCAAATACGGCAAATTAATGATGGCACGTTATCGTTGGCCCATGAATGGACGATTCCAACTCTAGCCCGTTTACGGCCCATAATGGGGTCCGTTATTGGCTCATGTTTGGCCAATCGATCATACGGCCCGTAGAAGGCCCATTGATGCTAGGCCCCATAGAAGGCCCATTGTTTCTACGACACGTAGGAGGCCCATGGTCACTACAGTAAATATTAGCCCATGGTTATTGTGGCCTAGTTTAAAAAAATAGGTTATTGCGGCCACTAGCAAATGGCGGAAAAAGAACTGCACTGACTACAAGCAAACAAATAAACAAGAAAACAAGGAAATAAATAAGCAAGCAACTTATGCTAGGCTATCACGGCTATTACACATATTACATCCACTTGGCATCAAAGTTCGCCACCAGTGCAAATATAGGGAACAAAGCAGCATATCACATACACTAGTTGTCAAATTTGGAGACCAGTGCAAATAAACGCCGCAGCAAAACAAGTCCAGAACTGTTGGGGATATAACTATTAGGTATGACCCGCCCAAGAGGGGCCGGGTTATACATATGGCGATTCATGATGTGAAGCCCATGAGGATATTGAAGATGGCGGTTCACAGGTGAGGGCCCAAGGCCCAAGGGCGAATTAAGGCCCGTAGGAGTAAACTGCCATATGTGTAAGACTTGTATTGTAAGGCATGTATAGTTATCACCGAGCCAGACACATTGTCTATGAGTCGGCCGGGACTCCATGAGCCGCTGGGCGTCAACCTGTGTATATAAAGGGACGACCCGGCGGCGGTTCAGGGCAAGAAACAAGAGATCAAAAGCTAGGTCAAGCATATTCGCTCCTTGGTAATCGAGACATAAGCAATACCACCTCAAACTGGATTAGGCCTTTACCTTCACCGCAGGGGGCCGAACCAGTATGAACTCCTTGTCCCGTTTCACCCCTTTAAGCTAACCTAGTTGCGATGGCTCCACAACTAAGTCCTCACACCAGGACATCTGCCGTGACTATTCCACGACAGTTGGCGCCCACCATGGGGCCAGCGCATGGTGGTTTCAAGTTCTTAAAGGGCAGCTTCGAAGGGATCAAGGGATACGCCATGGGCCAGATGACCAAGAGTCGTCGCAGCAAGCTCTACATCGACGATGCAGGCTGGGGCCCCGAGGCCGGCTCAATTGAGTACGGGTACTCGGTCCCCTTCAGCGGAATCCACGTCTTCATCGGCAATATCGGCGAGCCGGGCCCTGAGTCGGACATCTGCACCAACATCATCGAAATGGCTCAGCATGCACGGCCCGCCCGAGCCCAGCCCGTCGTAAAGCGTGCCTTCGTGGGATTCATCCATGGAGCAGAATTTGATGAGGGATCCATGTCTGGTTGATGAGATGGCCATCTATTCAGATGGTGAATCATCCACAGGCGAGACTACGTCATTGTATCAACTACAAGATGGCGAGCTTGGGGGCTATTCTGATGGCAACAGTATTCTGGAACCCTATGAGCCGCCGAACAGGGTTGCAATCTTCGGATCAGTAGCGGTGACGGCAGCCGGGGCAGGAGGCCCTGTGCGCCCGTCGGCTCAGGTTTTGACGGATTTAATGGATAAACTGATAGATTTGTTGACAGCAGAGGTTAACCCGACGAATCAAGCTCAGCATAATGCGGAGATTGCAAAGTTACGTGATGAGGTAGCGCTAGCCAAGGAAGACCTGACGGTAGAGGACGTCAGGATGGCTGCAGAGTGGGCTGCCCTGGATGCTCAGGCCCAGCGGATTCAGTCAGAGGCTTTCCGGGTTACGATGGATCAAAACGCTTCAAATGAAATCATGAGTAGGAGGCACAACTCTTGTCTACCTCCGGTTTATGAGGTGAGAAACCTCTTTTGCACGCCTGGAGCGGGGACCAGTAACCCGCCGGAGATAAACCGGGTTGCAGCGCCTGGGGCTGGAACACCGGTTCAACCACGCGTGACGGAACCACCTTGTCTGAATAGTACTCTGCCTCAGCATGTACCAACACCACCGGGTCATTATTCCAACCCTTTGGATAACATGATAGCTGCGGCGACACGATTGGCGGCTCTCCCAATGGATGGCGACTCTTGAGCGGCGGTTGAAAGACGAAGGGCTAGGGAGCTGCTTCAAACAACATTGGTGCAACAGGCGGCGTATTCTTACAGTCAAGATAGGGTTCATTCGACTCCTCGCCCAAGCCGGAGTTATAGCAGACACATGGACTCACCGGCCATTTCAAGCAATGACCAGCACCGTAACCGGCCACGTGGGCATGACCCGGTGCGTGATGGAGCTCATGACTTGGTCGGTCAGGACAAAGTGCGTCAAGAGGCTGAGCAGGTGGCTCAGCGGGCGGCTCACCAGCCCCTTTCGGTTTATCCAACAACTTCGGTAGAGGCAGGTGTGACCTCTAAAACCACGGGTGTACCATGCTTGGTGCAGGCTCTACGGAATGAGCGTCTGCCTAAGGATTTGAAGGGACCTTGAAAGGTACCTAATTACACAGCCGATTTACCCCCGGAGGCGTGGATTGAGAGTTTTGAGATGGCCATGGAACTTTTGGAGGTAAGCAATGCCGCGTGTGCTAAATACTTCACCATGATGCTAGATGGGACGGCCCGTACTTGGTTAAAAGGACTGCCTGCCAATTCCATCGGGTCATGGGGTGAGCTAAAGGCCCGGTTTATCCAAAACATTAAAGATACATGCAAATAGCCCATGTCAATTGTGGATTTATTTGCTTGCGCCCAAGAGGAGGGTGAATCAACGGCCCATTGGGTGCGCCAGGTTAAGACTATTATACACTCATCTGATAACATAAATGCCGGCTCTACAGTTCTAATGTTAGAGGAAAAATTGCCATTTTTTGCCTCTTAAGTAGAAGCTGGGGCGGCTCAAGCACGATTGCAATGATATGGGGCAGCTGATGGCGGCTGTAATTAAATATGCCAACTCTGATGGTACCAAGGACCCTGAGTCTAATGATGAAAAGCCGGGAAAGGGAAAGAAGAGTGGCAACACCAAGGGTCCGCAGCATAACCCGGTGAGTCAGGGGGCAATGGCAAGCACAAGGCTGATGGTAACTTAGATTTTGTAGCTAATACCAATACACAGAACAATGGTCAGCGTCGTAAGGGGAGGCCGCCTCCTCGGACAAGTGGATCAGGTCCCAATCTTGAGCAGTTGCTGAATGAGCCCTGCCCAAGGCATGGTATGAAGGAGAGGCCAGCCACTCACTTTTGGAAAGATTGTTCAATCATGAGGGATTTCAAAAATTCTAATTTATTCCAAAGCAACCATGGGCTGGGTGGCGGCTAAGGTTCTGGTGGCGGCGGTTCTCAATGCCCGGGTTACGGAGGTGGCGGTTCTAATTCCGGCTTCCAGGGTCACCAACACCATCAAGGTAATCAGGGTGGTTCAATCAAGGTAATTAGGGTGGTTACAATCAACAATCAGGTCAAGGGGGTCAGCAGCAGTCTAGATATCAAATTCATCCGAAGCAGTTGAATAGTGGGCAGTATCATGTTTTCACCACAAGTTTATGCAAGCGGGATCAGAAGCTTCATAAAAGGGCTATGAACACCGTTGAATCGGCATTTCCCCATTACTTACGGTGGTCTGAGCAACCCATTCTGTGGAGTCGAGCAGATCACCCGCTCCGGGTTGATAATCCGGGTCACTTGGCTTTGGTGGTGGCGCCTCAAGTTGGTGGATACAAATTCACTAAGGTACTCATGGATGGAGGTAGCAGCATTAATATCCTTTATTATGATACTTTCCATCGCATGGGGTTAACCGATAAAAATCTTAAGCCATCCAATACTATTTTCCATGGAGTGGCGCTTGGTAAGTCGGTGTACCATGTAGGCAAGATTGAGCTAGAAGTGGCCTTTGAAGATGAGCACGATTCGAGGGCCAAGAATTTAACCTTTGAAGTGGTCAAGATCAGAAGCCTGTACCACCCTCTCTTTGGACGGCCGGCTTATGCCAAGTTCATGGCACGGCCTTGTTATGTTTATCTACAACTCAAGATGCTGGGTTACAAGGGGACCATCATAGTGCATGGAAGTCGGAAGATAGCTCTGGAGTGTGAAGAAGGTGATGCTCCTTATGATGAGTCTGTCTGTGCAACAAAGGAGTTGAAAGTTTACAAAGATAATGTTGATCCGGCTGATATGACATCTTTGAAAAAACCTACTACAGAGCATGATCTGAAGCTAAAGTTTAAGTCGGCGGATGACACTAATCTAGTTGACTTTGTTCCTGGTGATTCATCCAAACAGTTCAATATCAGTGCTACATTGGACCCAAAATAGGAAAGCGCGCTCATCGAGTTCATCCGTGAGAACCGGGACATCTTTGCATGGAAACCTTCTGACATGCCGGGTGTACCGAGGGAACTCACTAAGCTCACTCTTAATATTGATCCAAAGTTTAAGCCGGCCAAGCAATTCCTTCGTCTCTTTAATGAGGAGAGGCGGAAGGCCATTGGTGAAGAAGTGGCCTGATCTTGGCGGCTGGGTTCATTGTTGAAGTCTTTCATCCTGAGTGGTTGGCTAATCCGCTACTGGTGCTTAAGAAGAATAGAACTTGGCGTATGTATGTGGACTACACGGACTTAAACAGGCTTGTCCGGTTGATCCTTTTGCTCTCCCTCATATTGATAAAATCATTGATGCTATGACGGGTTGTGAGCATTTGAGTTTTTTGGATGCTTACTCTGGTTATCATGAGATCAAGATGGCAGTTAAGGACTAGGAGAAGACAACTTTTATCACTCCGTTTGGAGCCTTCTGCTACATGTCTATGCCTTTTGGGCTCAAGAGAGCCCAGGCGACTTACCAGCGATGTGTGCAGAATTGCCTTCACAGTCAGATTAGGCATAATGTTCATGCTTATGTGGATGATATTGTGGTGAAATCCAGAGTGAATGAAACTTTAATAGATGATTTGAAGGAGACCTTCAACAATCTCCGGGTCTACAAGATGATGCTTAACCCGGCCAAGTGTGTTTTTTAGTGTGCCAGCAGGCAAGCTTTTGGGTTTTCTGGTTTCTAACAGAGGGATTGAGGCTAACCCGGAGAAGATTAAGGCTATTACCTCCCTGGCAAAGCCGGCGTGTATCAATGATGTTCAGCGTCTGGCGGGTCGTATTGCTGCCTTAAGCTGGTTGGGTGAGTAGGCCATACCACTGTACTAGATGATGAAGAAAACAGATAACTTCATCTCGAGTGATGCTGCTAATGACTCGTTCAAAGCTTTGAAAAAATAGCTAGCTGAGCCGCCAGTTCTTGCTGCCCCCATTGATAAGGATCCATTGTTATTATATGGGCTGCTAACGCCTGGGCTGTTAGTGTAGCTACTGTGGTGGAACGGAAGGAAGCATGCAAGGAATATCCGGTTCAACGGCTGGTTTATTATATCAGTGAAGTGCTTATTGAGTCCAAGCAAAGATATCCACATTGGCAGAAGCTCGTTTATGGGGTGTTCATGGCCAGCCGAAAGCTTAAGCAATATTTTCTGGGTCATCCCATCACTGTGGTTACTTCTACTCCCCTAGGGGATATTATTCAAAATAGAGAAGCCACACGGCGGGTAGCCAAGTGGGCCATTGAGCTTGGACCTCATGGTTTGAAATATATGCCTCGCACTGCCATCAAGTCTCAAGCACTTGTGGATTTCATCAATGACTGGACAGAGCTGCAGATGCTTGAAGAGAAGCCAGATAACACATATTGTACTACTCACTTTGATGGGTCGAGGCAATTGGAGGGCTCGGGGGCTGGAGTTGTTTTAGCTTCCCCTCCAGGTGACAAGTTTTGTTATGTTTTAAGGTTGATATTTCCCTGTACCAACAATGCAGCTGAGTATGAAGCCTTGCTTCATGGTCTTCGGATGGCTAAGGAGATGAACTTAAGCCAGGTGAGATGTTTCGGCAACTCAGACTTGGTGGCTCAGCAAGTTTCAGGCACATGGGATTCTAAGTATCCACTTATGGTGGCTTATCATCGTGAAGTTGACGCTATTACTGGGCACTCAAGGGTTATCAAGTGGAACACATTGATCGTAGGAAAAATGAGGTGGTTGATGCCTTAAGCCGTTTGGGGTCTCAGCATAAGCTGGTACCACCTAACACTTTCTTGGATATTCTGCATAACCCTTTTGTCAAATTGCCTACAGAGGAAGGTCTGGCTATTCCTGACCCGGAGGCACAATTGGTGGCGGCTCTTCACGCTGTCCTCGATTGGACAGTTCCATATTTGGCTTATATGACCCAGGATGAGTTACCTGAGGATGAAACTTTCGCCAGGCAGATAACACAGCGGTCTAAGTCAATGACTATTGCCAATGGCGAGTTACACAATCGCAGTGTCATTGGGGCGTTTCAGCGTTGCGTCTCTCCTGGGGAGGGCCGTGAGATTCTTTGTGAGATTCATGAAGGAGATTGTGGTCATCATGCCAGCTCTAAATCTCTTGTGGCTAAAGCCTTTTGTCATGGATTTTATTGGCTCACGGCTCATGCTGATGCAGAGGATTTGGTTATTAAATGTGATGGTTGTCAGAAATTTGCACGGCGAGCTCATGTGTCGGCTCAAGAATTGAGGATGATTCCAATTACTTGGCCATTTGCAGTCTGGGGGCTTGATATGGTTGGGCCTTTTAAAAGGTCCAAAGACCAAAATACCCACCTTCTGGTGGCGGTTGAAAAATTCACAAAGTGGGTTGAAGCAGAGCCGGTCAGTAAATGTGGCGCGGCAACGACGGTTCAATTCATCAAAATGGTGATTTTTCGCTTTGGTTTTCCCCACAGCATTATAACTGATAATGGCACTAATCTGTCCAATGGTGCTATGAAAGAGTTTTGTCAACGTGAGCATAATCAACTTGGTGTGTCATTAGTGGCTCACCCTCAATCCAATGGTCAAGCCGAAAGAGCCAATCAAGAACTTTTGAGAGGCCTCAAGCCCCAGCTTATGGTTCCTTTACAGAGAACGCCGAGTTGTTGGGTGGAAGAGTTACCTTCGGTGCTATGTAGTATCAATACTACCCCAAACAGATCTACGGGTTACATGCCTTTCTTCATGGTTTACGGAGCAGAGGCGGTTCTCCCTAGTGACATCCGTCATGACTCACCCCGCGTGGCGGCTTATGTTGAGGTTGATAATGAAAGAGCACGTAGGATGCACTTGACTTGTTAGATGAGTGTGACCTTGTGGCGGCTCGTTCGGCGATTTACCAGCAAGATTTATGCCGTTATCACAGCCGCTGGGTTAAGACCAAAACCTTTCAAGAAGGTGACTTGGTGCTTCGGCTCATCCAGGATCAAACTGACATGCACAAGCTATCCCCACCATGGAAAGGACCCTTTGTGGTCAGCAAAAATTTTGAACAATGGGTCATACTATCTCATCGATGTTCAAGACCACAAGGACTCACGACAGTCGAAGGAGGAGACCCGTCGGCCATGGAATATTGCTCATCTTCGGCCTTACTACATTTGAGCCACCGGCTCTTATGATGTACATACTTTGACAATGTATATATTTTGATGTTTATAATAAAGCCGACATCCCTAACCAAGAAGGGGCTCTGTCGTTTCATTTCCAAGAATAATGAGTCTTTTTCATCATAATTTCATGGTCACTTGGGGGCTTCCTGTTCAAACATAGGTGTATTTACCAAAAAGAACATAGCTATCGGTACCCTTTTGATCGGCGCAATGGCAAAACTAAGGGTCATTTTGGGGCTTCCTGTTCAAACATAGGTGTATTCACCAAAGAGAACATAGCTGTCGGTACCCTCTTGATCGGCGCAACGCCAAAATTTATGGTCATTTGGGGGCTTCCTGTCCAAACATAGGTGTATTTACCAAAGAGAACATAGCTGTCGGTACCCTCTTGATCGGCGCAATGCCAACGCCTTATGGTCACTAGGGGGCTTCCTGATCATATTTGAATCATAGCTGTCGTTACCCTCTTGATCGACCCAAGGCGACAAACCACTTCAGGGCTTCCTGCTCGTATTCAAAGCATAGCTATTAACCCTTTTGGTCCGGCTTCCTCCTCGTATTCGAAGCATAGCCTCGTTTTTCTCATCTGGCTTGATTTTCTGAACAGTTTTTCGGTTCTTCTTGATACTATCTCGCCTTATGGTTTAAAGTGATTCAGGCCATGTAGCCTTAATTCTCATAGCTCATTTTTGAAGCATACGTGTGGTCGCTGTTAACCTGGCCTGGTGTGAGGCGACAAGTCGCCCGTACATGATGATATCAAGTACTTGAAAGTATTGTCTTCTAAGTTTTGGGTTATCACCCTTACTGCACATGTATCATAAGCCAGCAGTACGATTCAATATCACAGGTATGATATTGTTATTATGATTATGTCTAATTCTGACTAAACCAACCCTATCTATAAATTGTTTGTCGGGGGAATTGATCCATGGACACCTATGGGACCTACGGACCGAGCCCCTTTCGGTTCGGCGGGGGGCGGAAGCCGCGCGAAGAGCAGATCGAGGCGAAGCACACAAGCAGTTTACCCAGCTTCGGAGCTCTCCGGAGAGATAATACTCCTACTGCTGCATGTCTGTGTGTATTGAGTTCTTGCTCGGGAGCGCTGAGTGCTACAGTACACACTAGCTGCTAACGAGACCAAGCGTGAGTGTTTTTCTGCCTTCCCACCCCCCTCTACGTTGCGCATGGGCCTCCTTTTATATGCTCAAGGGGTCACCGACAGGTGGCAACGTAGACAAGGGTAAAAATGGAAAGGAGTTGCGGTTGGTACAACTACCTGTACAGTGTACCATACCTAACCCTGACGGCAGGGGACAAAGGCATTAAATGCCCGTCTGCATCGCCCAAATAGTGCAAAAAGGGACCGTCAGGGACGCGACCGCTTGCCATGATGGCGATCTTGTCAGCGCCGCTTGCCACCGTGCACCGCTGGCTGCACAGCCTCTTGCCACGCGCGCCTGGAAAGGTCCCAGGGCGACACGTTGGTGGATGTGCTGGAGCACGGGTACAGAGTGGTAGCTTGCCGCGGCAAGCGCCTTGCCGTGGTCGTTGTCTTGTCGCGTCCGGAAGCTTGTCGCTCACCGGGCCTCGCCGGGACGCGTGGCGCGTCGCGGCAAGTCCCTTGAGATGCCTTGGTTGGCCTTCCCGGCAAGCTCCTCTTGCCGGGGCCTTGTCTCCTTGGCTTGAATACTTTGTTCTTGAATGGCTCCAAAGGAACCACGGAGGACCTTGGCGGTCACCCGGCAAGCCTTGCCGCGGGGTGCTGCGACTGCCCGTGCACAAGTTCGGGATACTAGGGTACCCCTACTCTAGTACGCCGACAGGAGCCCCCGGGCCTGGGCCACACACGGTGCCGAGCGCTGTTGGGCCAGGCCCAAAACAGGGCACGGGCACGCGCGGCCTGGGTTACGCCGTATCTTACTCCGTATCCACCGCGCCCTCCCCGAATGGCACGCGTCGAATGCGGCGTCGTGGGAGATATCATGGGTGGTTTCTTTATTCGGAAAGACGGAACGTCCGCCCCCTCCCTCTTTATAAGCAGGGGAAACAGGGGCAGTTCGCCCATTTCGCCGGTTGCTATTCCAATCTCAGAAACCTCCGCCGCCCCTCCCTTTCTTCCCAAAGCTAAAAGAGAGCAGCGCTCCGCCCCCCATCGCCACCAGCACCACCAACGCCGTCGATCTTCCCCACCACCTCCGCCATGGCTCCGAAAGCCGACAAGGGGAAGGTCGTGAAGTCGACCGAGGCGCAGCGGCTCGCGGCGCTGCGAAAGGAGCGGGCAACCTTCCCCCCCAAGCTCGCCGCAAAGGAGCTGAGGGAGTATTACTACCTCTTCTGGTCGATGGAGACGCGAGCGCATCCGTGCACGAAGGTACTCTCAGCCGTTGCTTCGAAACGGGCTCCGAATGGATATCCCTTCTTCGCGTTGTTCTTCTACTGCGGGCTCTACCCGCCTTTTCTCTGAGTTTTTCTGCGACATTATGAACACCTACGGGCTCCGCCTCCATGACTTCACCCCCAATGCCGTCCTGACCATGGCAGTTTTTGCACATCTCTGCGAAAACTTTGTCGGAGTCTATCCAAATGTAGCTCTTTTTCGCCACTTCTTTATGCCCCGAGTTGAGAGAGGGGAGCCTTTATCCGGCGGAATCGCCTGGATCTCAAGAGCTGGCAAGAAGGAAGCTTATCTGGAGGGAGAGGTCCGCAACAAGTGGGAGGAACGGAGAGCAGACTGGTGCTGGATTGTCAAGGAAAACCCGCAGCCATTTAACGCCCGGCGCCAAGCCCCAGTAGCGCGCGGCAACGATTGGAGCAACATGGCCCTGGAAGACGATAGGCTGAAGATTGTCGTCACCCGGATCCAACGCCTCAGGCTTGCCGGGCTCACTGTAGGCGCCGTTGGAGCAGATTTTCTTCGCCGCCGCATCGCCCCCTGCAAGAGAGGAGGAGACCCACCTGGGAGTTCAGGAATGCGGCGGACATCATGAGGCTGCGCCCGGGCCTCAACTTCAACTTCATTGTCCTGGAACTGGATGCGATGCTCCAGGAACTGTTCAAGCACGACCCTCAACATCCCAAAGTGTTCAGGTTGCCGAAGGGTGTCGTTCCGCTGTGCAACAACTCCTCGCTCGACCGCATCCGTGCAATGATGCCGTTGTGCGATTCGCATGGAATTGTCCCAACTTGGCAAGAGCCTGCAGACGACGTCGTGCAGGAGTTCTTTGACGGCTTGGTGTCGGTCCGCTCCGATGAACAGAAAAGCCTTACTCGCGAGACCACCGATGCGGAGATGCAGCGCATCGCCACTAGGCTGGAAGAGGCGGTGGCAGCCGCTGCCGCGGGCGAGTTTGGATTCACCGTGGAGGAGGCAGAGGCAACAGAGGCGGCAAGCCTTGCCGAGCGAGAGGGGCTTGCCGGCGAGGGAGAGCTTGCCGGGCCCGAAGTCGAGTCGAGCGAGCCCGCCGAGGGTGCGAGCAGCTCGTTGAAGACCAACTCCTCTTCCTCCTCATCTTCAGATAGCTCGCTGCAAGTAGAGCCCCCAGCTCCACCAAGAAGGCTTCTCCGCAAGGCCGGGGATGTAGCGGGGCGGCAGACGAGTCAACAGCCACCGCGTCGCGCGACACGCTCCACCGTGGCAAGCACTGTTGCCGCGGGAGCACCTCACGCCGCTGCGGCAACTGGAGCGGGGTCCTCCCGGACCACCGCTTCTGCTCCTGCCGCTCCTCATGCCGCGACGGCGGCCGGAGCTGGGCCGTCTCAGACCACTGCCACTGCCCCCGCCAAGCGGCTAAGGGAACCTACTCCTCCGCCTCGTCGCGCCAGAGGTGAGCCGGACTTCGACCTCTCCGCGCTCAGCTCCGACGAGGAAGAAGAAGAGTAAGATTCTTTGTTGTACTTGTAGTTCTTCAATTCTTGTTGTTTTGTCTTGTATCTGATTTGCTTTACTCCGAACCCATTCCTTTTCAGGACTCTGGCCCAGAGAGCGGCGAAGAGAGCCAAGGTCCCGGTGATTGTCATCGAGGACGAACCCACCGCGACAGCGGGGGGTGTGTCCAAGACCACCTTGTCGGACCCGGCAACTATTCCCCAAAGCAGCCCCCAACGCAGCCCCCAGCGTAAGTATATGGTTTACTTCCCGCTGTTAGGCGCTCATGGGTGCTCTTTCTTTGCTGACATCTGACTATTGGTTTGCATAGGAGCAGAGCAGCCTCACCAGGAGCGCTCGGAAGCTGCCCCTGACATGCCATCTGCTTCGACTACACCGCCAAGGGAGGGTTCCCCGGCAAGGGAGCGTTCTCCGGTAAGGGAGAATTTTCCGGTAAGGGAGAAGTCTCCGGCAAGGGAGAGTTCTCCGGCAAGGGACAGCACCAGCGACCCCCGGTGGCGGAGACCACGACTGTAGAACCCAGTACAGGTAATCCTCTTGCTTGAAAACTTCCCTTGGGTTCTTCTTCTTCTGATTTTCTTTTTTGGATATTTGCTTGACTTTTCTCCCTTTTCCGGCCGTCAGATCCCTTTGCCACGGAGCCGATGGAGACCGAGGTCGCCAGCGAGGAGAACGCGCGCGGCAATACCGACGACGCCGCTGCCACCGAAGAAGCAGCTGGCGCTGATGATCCCGCCGGCGAAGAGGCCGCCAAAGCTGCCGCCGCAAAAGCTGGCGAGGGGTCTGGCGATCGCACTGACGGCCCCGAGGCCGCAGGAGCACCAGGCGCTACGCCGACCGCCGATCCCTCCGCTGCTGCCGCAGCGTCAGGCTCCGAAGAGCCCCAGCCCGGCGCCTATTTGAAGGCCGGCGATGGCGTCTTCATCAAGCTCCCCTGGGCGTCAAGCTCCAGGGTGCCGGTCGAAGGAGAAATCTTGGATGGAGAGGTGCTCGCCTCTGCTGGGCTGACGCTGGTTGATGCGCCGAGCAGCAGCGGCGGCGAGCCTGAGGAGGAGCGGCTGCTGCGGAAGCTGGTGTCACTCTACCGCGCTCGACAGGCCAAGCTGGAATCCCGAGAAGCGCTTGTCGCAAAGGCGGGAGTGGACATCGAGAAGCGCACGGAGGAGCTCCGGGGTCTTAACCAGGAAACTCTCCGGTCCTTGGTAGAGGAGCGGGAGCAACTCGCCGAGGAGCGGAAAGCCTTCTTCCTCGAGAAGGCTGAAGTTGAAGAGCAACAACGGCTTGCCGCCGAGAATCTGTCTGCACGGGAGGGCGAGTTGGCGCAGCGAAAGGTCAACCTTGATAGCCACGAGGAGGAGCTTGCTGCGTGCGAGCAAACATTCGGCGGGGCTCTCAAGGAAGCAGAGGATGCTGCCGCAGCTGCCGAGGCTGCCAAGAAGGAGCTGGAGACGAAGATGGCGCAGCTGGAGGCCGATTTCAAGGCGAGCAGTTAAGAGCTTGCCGCGCTCAAGCGTGAGCGCGAGAAGGACGCCTACACCTTTGGCAAGCTGCAGGGTCGTCTCACCGAGAAGGGCAAGGAGCTTAGCGCCGCCAAGGACTCCAACGCAGATCTTGAGTTGAAGCTGACTACTTTGACCAAGACGCTAGACGGCGCCAGGGAGCGGGAGGTGGCCTTGAAGGAGAAGATCAAGGCCGACGAGGTGCTGCTGGCGAGGGCTGCTGCCGCCCAGAACACTTTTAGGGAGAATGTGGAACACTGGACGGAGGGTCTCGTGGATGTTGCCGCATCCATTGACAGGGAGCTGGCGCGGCTGGGGATGGAGGATCTCGGGTATCCCTCCGATGAGAACCTCCAACCCAGCGCCAAGCTCACCTTGTTCTTCAAAGGCGTGGCGACGGCCCTCCAGCGACTCCGGGAGAAGATCCCAAAGCAGCTAGCCGACGAGTCGCGCAAGATCTGCGCGGGAGCTCTTCAAAAGGTGTTGGTGAAGGTGGCCTTCCGCAACCCAGGCCTCAACCTCACCAACATCCTCAGGACCTTGCCGCCGGATGCTGATCTGGAAGCGCTCAAGACCCTTGTCGCACCCATTGTGGACAAGGTGAGCGGGATCAAGAGGGTTGAGGGCGATCGCGTAGATTAGGCCGCCCGTTTTCTCCTTTTCTTGTCGCTGCTGGTCATGTTATGAGAACAATCTGTTAGAGCTGCGACAAGCTATCTTGTAATATAACTCTATTTTGGGTAGCGATTGCTATGTTATTTCCTTTACTTGATTCCTTCCTTTGTATGTTTTTGCCCTATGCTTTTAGGGAACTTGCCGGTGCAGGCGCCTTAGCCGCGAGCGCTGAGTGCGGGACGTCAGCAGCCTGCTGGCGGTGCCGCTACCGGCAAGAAACCTTGTCGCAACTAGTCGTGGCTCACTTAAGTTGTTGAGCGGACTCGAAACAAAGTAAGGGCGCAACTAGTTACGAGTTGGTTCCTCCGCGCACAGGTTTTCCATACAAAGCACGGTCGTTCGAGGAAGATAACTTAAAATATTTTAAAACTGATTGCTCAAACTTTGGCAACTTAGCTTTTCTGTCGTTTGCTTCCTGGTAAAGCAAAACTTTCTTGAACGACGCCTGGTCCACACCATTATATTCTCCTTTCCCCCTGGCAAACTTGTGAGCGAGGGAATCTTCCTTTCTTTGAGAAAGAGAAAGAAAAGAAAATAAAGATATGGAGCCTTATGGCTCGTTATTTCTTACCGGGGGTAGGCGCTGCACAAAGTGTCAGATAACACATGCAAAAAATAGAAAGCATGAAATTGACAAGATATGCGGAGCACATGAGCTTTACTTATGCACGGGGTCTGCGCCCGGCTTTGTACAAAGGATTACATGCAACAGCGGCAAGACTTGTACAAAAGGTGGTTGCCGGAACAGGTTCTGGCAACCGCGCCTTACGGGTAAAACTTACGAAGATGCTCAATGTTCCAGGAGTTGCTCACCGGAATGCCATCTTCGGTCTCAAGGCGGACAGCGCCAGGCCTAGTGACTCGTTTCACCCGGTAAGGGCCTTCCCACTTTGGCATCAACTTGTTGGAATTCTTGGCGGACTGAACGCACCGAAGAACAAGGTCGCCTTCCTCGAGACTTCTGGCATTAACTTTGCGGCTATGGTAGCGGCGCAAAGCTTGCTGGTAGCGAGCAGCTCATATAGCAGCCTGAAGATGGTCTTTCTCAAGGAGCAGCGCATCATCTTGTCGCAGCTGCTCTTTCTCAAGCTCATCATAAGCGAGCACTCGAGGTGACCCGTATACGAGTTCCGTGGGGAGAACTGCCTCTGCTCCATAGACTAGAGCGAAAGGTGTCTGGCCAGTGGCTCGATTTGGCGTCGTCCTGATCGACCAAAGAACCACCGGCAGCTCCTCAATCCAGTTCTTTCCACACTTGCGCAGCCTGTCGAAAGTCCTGGTCTTGAGCCCGCGCAGCACTTCAGCATTTGCCCTCTCCGCTTCACCGTTGCTTCTCGGATGAGCAACAGAAGCGAAGCAGACCTTGGCGCCAAGATCTTGGACGTACTGCATGAAGGTGCGGCTCGTGAATTGCGTGCCGTTGTCGGTGATGATCCTGTTAGGTATCCCGAAGCGGCAAACAATCGACCTGAAGAACTTGACTGTTGACTGTGCTGTCACCTTCCTCACTGCTTCCACTTCCGGCCACTTTGTGAACTTGTCGATTGCAACATACAAGTACTAAAAGCCCTCGACAGCTCAGGGAAAGGGGCCGAGGATGTCGAGCCCCCAGACCGAAAATGGCCAGGATAAAGGGATCGTCTGGAGAGCTTGAGCTGGCTGGTGTATCTGCTTGGAATGGAACTGGCACGCTTCACACTTGGTTACTTGTGCAGTTGCATCCTGGAGGGCTGTCGGCCAAAAGAAGCCTTGCCGGAATGCTTTGCCGGCAAGCGCTCTTGCGCCAATGTGGTGACCACATATGCCTCCATGTATCTCTGCCAACAGCTTTTGTCCATCTTCCCGGTGAATACACTTCAATTTCACACCGTTGAGTCTTCTTCTGTACAGTGTGTTGTCAACAAACTGGTACATACTTGACTGCCGGGCTACTCTTTCCGCTTCTTCTTGCTCTTCGGGAAGTTCTCCTGTCTGAAGGAAACGGACAATCTGCTGTGCCCATGCTGGAGTTTGCGGCTCGACAACAAGGACTAAAGGCACATCTGCTGCTGCGGGAACATCCGCTTCTACGGCGAGAACCTGCGGCTCAGCCGGAGCTTGACGTTCCCCGGCAATCTTGCCGGAGCAAAACTTGTCGAGAGCGTCTGCTTCAACGGAACAAACCCTAGGGCTTGCCGGAGCAGACTGCTCCTTAGCACCCTTGGTGTTGATCTTGGGGACCTTCTTGGCGGCGGCTTCGGGGAGCTCTGCCGGAAAATAGTAACCAGAAATCAACTTCCTCTTCTTGCTCTGTCCAGTTGATGGCGTTACAGACGGTTGAGTCAGTTTGAGCACAAAGATCACTGGTTCCACAGGTAACCTAAGTGTGGCGCACTTCGACAGGCCATCGGCAATGTCGTTCTGAGCTCTTGGAACATGTTCCATCTGTAGGTCGTCAAAGTGCTCTTTTAACTTTCTCACTTCATCAACGTAAGCTTCCATCAACGGACTCTGATAATTCTTGTTCACTTGGCGGACGACAAGCTGCGAGTCACCCCTGACAATGAGCTTCTTGATCCCAAGGTCTGCTGCGATCCTGAGACCGGCAAGCAAACCTTCATACTCTGCGGTATTGTTTGTTGCTTGCTCCTTGGGAAAGTGCATCTGGACTATGTACTTGAGGTGCTCTCCGGTGGGCGCAACAAGTAGCACACCCGCACCGGCGCCTTGCAGTGAGAAGGCACCATCAAAGTACATCAGCCACTCTTTGCTTGCTTCCTTGACGGGGATGCTCGTTTCTGGAATTTCTTCATCTGGTGTTGGCGTCCATTCTGCTATGAATTCTGCCAATGCTCTGCTTTGGATAGTTGAAGTGCTCTCAAACTTGAGGCCAAAGCTTGACAGTTCCAGTGCCCACTCGACAATCGTGCCTGTTGCTTCTGGATTCTGCAGTATCCTCTTCAGCGGAAAACGAGTGACAACTGTGATCTCATGTGCTTGGAAGTAATGGCGCAGCTTTCTCGAGGCCATGAGAAGGCCGAAAAGCAATTTCTGCACACCAGAATACCTTGACCTAGCCCCCTGCAGAAGGGAACTGACAAAGTAAACTGGGCGCTGCACCATTCTCTTCTGTATCTCCTCACGCGCCTGCGCAGATCCATCTTTGTCGGGACCAGAGCTTGTCGGTAAAGTCCCCTGCTTGTCGCTGGATGCATCTGCCGTGGTTGCTGGCTCATCATCCGCCTCCCTCTCCGCTACTAACGCAACACTAACCACTTGATTGGTTGCCGCTATATACAGCAGCAACTTCTCTTGTGGTTTAGGTGCGACAAGTGTTGGAGTGGAGGACAGGTATCTCTTTAAGTCCTGCAGCGCAGCTTCCGCTTCCGGAGTCCATTTCATTGGACCTGCCTTTTTCAGTATTTTGAAAAACGGCAGGGCGCGCTCAGCAGACCTAGAGATAAACCTGCTGAGAGCAGCCACGCAACCGACAAGTCTTCGTACATCCTTGACGCGCTTTGGTGCTTCAATCTGCTCAATGGCCTTGATCTTGTCGGGATTGGCTTCAGTTCCCCGCTGAGACACGAAGAACCCAAGAAGCTTGCCGGAGGGGACTCCAAACACACACTTCTCGGGGTTAAGCTTGAGGTTGATCTTGCACAGATTTGCAAAGGTTTCGTCTAAATCCTGAATCAGAGTTGCCTTGTCCTTGCTCTTGACCACTATGTCATCCATGTAGGCTTCCACATTTCTGTGCATTTGTGGCTCAAAAGCGTCATGGACTATCCTTGCAAATGTTGAACCAGCATTCTTTAAACCGAAAGGCATCCGTATGAAACAGTATGTGCCACATGGAGTGATGAATGTGGTCTTCTCCTCATCCTCTTCTGCCATGAAGATCTGATGGTATCCTGAATATGCGTCAAGAAATGAAAGCAAGTCACATCCAGCCGTGGAGTCAACAATCTGGTCAATGCGCGGTAAGGGAAATGGGTCTTTGGGACAAGCTTTATTGACATCGGTAAAGTCGATACAAAGCCTCCATTTCCCGTTTGCCTTGCGCACGACCACAGGATTAGCCAACCACGTAGGATGGAGCACTCCTCTGACAAGGCCTGCTGCTTCCAATTTCTTGATTTCTTCTGCGATGAATTCTTGGTGCTCCACTGCTTGTTTCCTGACCTTCTGCTTGACGGGCCGCGCATGAGGACAGACGGCAAGATGGTGCTCGATTACTTTCCTGGGAACACCGGGGATGTCAGACGGTTACCACGCAAACACGTCGACGTTCGCCCGCGGGAAAGCAACGAGCGCGCTTTCCTATTTAGGGTCGAGAGTGGCACTGATGGTGAAGGTACCACCAGTGCCGTCCTCCTTGGCGGACACCTTCTTGGTCTCTGGCGGAGCTGCCATTGTCTTCTTACGCTTGCCGGTGGAGCTCGATGGTGCGTCCTCGACGGTAGCGCAACACTCCGAAGAGGTGCTCTTGCCGGAGTGGGCATCCGAACTCTTGCCGGACTTGGTCTTCTTCTTCCCCCCGGGAGCTTCAACGGCAAGTGACTTGCGATCCGTTGCGGCTGCTGCTTCCCGGTAGATCTTGTCGGCGTAGATAAGAGCATCCTTGTTGTCGCCAGGGACAGAGATGACACTTATCGGGCCTGGCATCTTCAGCATGTTGTATGCGTAGTGAGAGGCTGCCATGAATTTGGCGAGTGCTGGACGACCGAGTATCCCATTGTAAGGCAATGGAAAGTCAGCAACGTCAAAAGTGACCCTCTCAGTCCTGAAGTTCAACTCGCTGCCAAATATCACCGGCAACGTGATCTTTCCCTTCGGCTTGCTCCTTCCCGGATTGATTCCTTGGAATGTGCCGGTCTCTTCGAGCTCGCTATCAGGGATCTGGAGTTTCTGGAGTACCGCGGAGGAGATCAGGTTCAAGCCGGCCCCGCTGTCAACTAGCATCTTAGTGACCTTGAGGTTGCGGATAGTTGGTGAAACCAACATCGGCAAGCACCCGACCGCAGTTATGGGATCAGGGTGGTCCTCAATATCAAAGATGATAGGCCTGCTGGACCATTTCAGAGGCTTGCGTGACTCGATGGGTGGTTCTGCCGCATTGACTTCCCGCACCCACTGCTTGAGCTGGCGGTGTGAAGTATGCAGAGAAGCACCGCCGTCAATGCACAGGACCTCTGTGGCTTTCTGAAACTCTTGCTCACCGGTCCCGTCATCTTCCATATCTTCATCGTCGTCGTCGTCTTCATCCTTGTCGCGGCCGCGGGGAGGTCTGTCTCCTTGCCGCTGTTTGGCCTTGCCGCGGCGTCCTCCTCGGCCGGGGCGTTTCTTGCCGGATCCTCCAGTACCTTCTTGGGCCTTCTCCTTGTCATGTTGCTCGTATTCAGCCTTTTGCTGCTCGACAAGCTGCTCGACCTTCTTGCAGCTCTGGAGGTCATGGCCCTTGGTGCGGTGGATCTTGCAGTACTGCTTGTTGGTGCCGTCCTGCTTGTCGGCGACCGCCACAGCCCGGCAGTTGGTGCATGCGGCAATCTCCTTGCCGGAGCTACCAGCTTTGGCTTTCTTGGCGCCACCTCTGTTGCCAGACTGCTCAACAACTAGCACATCTTTGCCTTTCTTCTTCCTGTTGTTCCGCCGCCGGTTTTTCTTTGTCGGGGCAGCATCCTCGCTGTCAGACCCTCCTGCTCCTGTATTCCCTCCGGGGAGTTTCCTCCCTTCCTCAGCACGTGCACACTTATCGGCCAGGGCATATAGCTCACTGACGTCTTTGATCTTGCACATCGCCATCTCCTCCCGCATCCTGCGGTTTCGCACGTTCTGATGGAACGCGCTGATGACCGCGGCAGGGTGGACATCTGGGATGTTGTGCTGTACACGGCTGAATCTCTTAATGTACTTGCGCGGGGCTCTCCTTCCGTCTGGGCGAGCAGATGAAGGTCACTCTCTTGGCCATGAGGTTTGTGGCCTCCTGTAAAGGTGCCGACAAACTGATGGCATAGGTCTGCCCAGGAGGATATGGAGTCATCCGGCAAGTGCATGAGCTAGGACCTGACATTGGGCTTGAGCACCAGCGGGAAGTAGTTGGCAAGGATCTTGTCGTCCCGCCCCCCGGCAGCTTGCACCGCGATGGTGTAGATGCTGAGGAACTCCGACGGATGCGACTTGCCGTCGTACTTCTCTGGTACGTCTGGCTTGAAATTCTTCGTGATGGGCCACTGGACTTGCCGCAGCTCATGAGTGAACGCAGGGCAACCTACCGCATACGGCAAGTCGCCTGGTTCCCCTGGCGCATGCATGTCGACAGAGGGCCCAGCGCGCTGGTCCAATTGACGCCGCGCTTCTCTTCGGCGCTCGATGCGAGTATGAGCGTCTTCTTGCTGTCGTTCGTGAAGAACTTGGCGCTGATCGCGACGAGCTCGTGGATCTGATGATGCGGTGGAGTCGCTGTCGAGGTAGATCCGGCGAGTCGGCGATCTTGGCCTTCAGGGTGGAGAGTGCACGGTGGTTGCACCCCCACCGGTTTTGTTGCCATCGGCTTGTGCCTGGCAATCTTGCCGCGGCTGCGATGTACTCGGCTGCCGTGGGGTGTCGCCATTGGCGAAGCCGATGAGACTCTGAATGGTGGCCCTCCATTCATCGATCTTGTTTGCCGTTGGAGGGTAATCCAGGAGTAGTTGAGCTTGCGCCAAAGCTTCTGCTGAAGTGGTGGGTGGTAGTGGCGAACAGTGCGAGGAGCGGGATATGCTCGGACTTCTAACTATGTTAGAAGGAGCAGTATCCCGTCCAGGCGACCGTGTCTCGCTCGTGCCAGCATGTTGGCGTGCATGCTGGTCTTGAGCACCCCGAGATCCACCGGCTCGATCTTGGTCCAACGAACGTATGGTACCGTGAGTACCATGACGCTGTCGGTCCCGCGCCTCCTGAGATGGGCGCGGTGCATGTACGGACGCCGAAGTCTGCGCAGCCTTGTCCTTGGACCTGGCAGCACCGTGAGCTCCCTCGTCGACGCCCGTTCTTCCGCCGGCGTCTACCCCACCACCCGTTTGCTCCGGTGGTGGTGGGATCGACGCGGACGGAACAGCTGCCTCCGAAGCCTTCTTCTTTGGTGGCATGTCGATGAAGAAGATGAAGATCTAACTCGTGTGAACGCCTGATCAGGTTCACACAGCCTCGACGCCCCCTACCTGGCGCGCCAAAGATGTCGGGGGAATTGATCCACGGACACCTATGGGGCCGGCGGACCGAGCCCCTTTCGGTTCGGCGGGGGGCGGAGTCCGCGCGAAGAGCAGATCGAGGCGAAGCACACGAGCAGTTTACCCAGCTTCGGAGCTCTCCGGAGAGATAATACTGCTACTGCTGCATGTCTGTGTGTATTGAGTTCTTGCTCGGGAGCGCTGAGTGCTACAGTACACACTAGCTGCTAACGAGACCAAGTGTGAGTGTTTTTCTGCCTTCCCACCCCCCTCTACGTTGCGCATGGGCCTCCTTTTATATGCTCAAGGGGTCACCGACAGGTGGCAACGTAGACAAGGGTAAAAATGGAAAGGAGTTGCAGTTGGTACAACTACCTGTACAGTGTACCATACCTAACCCTGATGGCAGGGGACAAAGGCATTAAATGCCCGTCTGTGTCGCCCAAATAGTGCAAAAAGGGACCGTCAGGGACGCCACCGCTTGCCACGATGGCAATCTTGTCAGCGCCGCTTGCCACCGCGCACCGCTGGCTGCACAGCCTCTTGCCACGCGCGCCTAGAAAGGTCCCAGGGCGACACGTTGGTGGATGTGCTGGAGCGCGGGTACAGAGTGGTAGCTTGCCGCAGCAAGCGCCTTGCCGCGGTCGTTGTCTTGTCGCGTCCGGAAGCTTGTCGCTCACCGGGCCTCGCTGGGACGCGTGGCGCGTCGCGACAAGTCCCTTGAGATGCCTTGGTTGGCCTTCCCGGCAAGCTCCTCTTGCCGGGGCCTTGTCTCCTTGGCTTGAATACTTTGTTCTTGAATGGCTCCAAAGGAACCACGGAAGACCTTGGCGGTCACCCGGCAAGCCTTGTCGCGGGGTGCCGCGACTGCCCGTGCACAAGTTCGGGATACTAGGGTACCCCTACTCTAGTACACCGACATTGTTTTAAACATCAGTGGTTGTATATGAGGTATTATGACCCGCCCTGCGGTAGACCGCCAAGGGTTCTTGTGATCTATTTATGTGCAGGATAATTCTAAGTTTCATCTGCACAAATCAACGTCATGATAAAAGGATAATTGTCAAGTGGCGGCTCAAACATCATTGAACACAACATAAACGTGCACGATGGAACGACAGAGAAAAGTTTTTGCTAGCCTATTACATGACTCAAGGAGCCCAAATGATTAAGTGTTTTTCATAAGGTCAAGTATATGAACCACCCAGCGGATCAATCTTCTTGGCTCTAATGGCCAGAAGCTTCTGGATCATCCTTCTCTGTTTCTTCGTCCTGCTCTGCTTCCTGGAAGGTTGGTTATGACCAGTAAATGCCATTCAAGGCTTGGAATTCAGCTTCATCATCAATAAGCTCAGATGGGTCAACTTCAGGAGCAAAAGTGTGCTTACGGATTGGAGGAATTAGATCCATCACTTTATAAGACGACGTCAGCACTTCTGATTTTCCATGTCATAAGCAGGTTGATATCTTGAAAGATCTGACTCATTGGCAATAAGGCTTGCAAGGGGACGTATTTCCTTCACGCAGGCGGCGAAGTCCTTCTTATCAAAAGGAGTGCCATCCTCTTTCAAGCTTGGATACCCGGTTGATATATCGGCCAGGTCTAGCTCTGGTAGCCATGCTTTGGCCCGGCTCAAGGCTGTTATAGCGCCAGCTCTTGCGGATGATCACTTCATCTCATTAAACCTCTCAGGTAGAACAGAAAGCTTTCTCAAGACCTCAACCAGGAGAGTCGGTGCTTGATTAGCCAGAGAAATGGTGGCCAGTGCACATTGAGTCCCAATATAGAGCTTCTGAACAAGTGTGTAAACCGCCTTCAGCTTCACAAGCATCTCTTGGCTAAGGTTAGTGCTCCTGGGACCTGAATAATAATCATGGATGGATTAGAGGCGGTTTATATCATCAAGGAACATATTCAAATTTGATACTTGCAAGGCGACTTACCAAAGATAGTAGAAACCATCTGAGACACATGGTGTTTTAAGCCAGTAAGTTCGTTGGTCACCTCCTCAAGAGCCGCCTCCGTCTTCTCAGCCCGCTGTATCAAGGCAGTCTTCTCTTCGGCCCAGATGCTTTTTTCAACTTCAAAGATGGTCTTCAGTTTTTTCGTTTCAGTCACACTGAATTGGAATTTTGAGTCCGCCTTCCAGGTCTCTGATACTAGTAGCTCCAGATGAGTCTTCACGTCAGACAGCTCTGGTCGAAGTTGACCAGTGGTGGCCTGTACATACACCGGTTTAAAATCATGGTCAGATTTGGATTACAGAAATAAGGTCCCAAGCACTTTACAAGCAAGAGTACTTGGCACTTGGGGGCTAATGCTTGCCGAAACAATTACTCATGTAATAGTTCATATAAATAAGTCCCAAGCACTTTGCAAGCAAGACCACTTGGCACTTGGGGGCTAATGCATATTGCTTGTTTTGTTATTACTTTATGATGACCCAGTTGTGCTGCAAACGGCCACAACTGGTTCATGAGGGCTACACAAGTAAGTTCTGCTTTCTACACAAGGATATAAAGGACTGGCTCATTCATGCTGATTAAACCGGCCCTTGGGGGCTACAGATTTAGTGTTAATCATTACATATCTGCTTTAATCTGGATGCTTTAAGCCGGATTTTGAAGGATTCTATCAAATGGTATTATTTATGCTCATGGTTAATCTACGTCTACAGGATGTGCATAACGGAGTTCATACCTCAAATTTTTTGTGCATCTGCTTCACCATGTTAACTTCAAGATCACGGCTCGTGTGCACTTGATTAAGATAGCCAAAATATACTTCACCAATGCTCGATTAGGAGTAGTCAGCAACATCAAGTCTCACCTTTCGCTGTTCAATGTATTCTTCCTTGGCAGAGTGCTTGGCCAAGACAGTAGGCCTTCCCGGCTCTCTAAAGCCGGTGTTGGTAATCACCACATCATCATCATGTGTCTCAGCCGTTTTAACTGGGCTTGATCGATAGAAGGGTCAGGAGTCACTAGTGGAACGTCAAGAACCGGTTCTGACGGTTGAGGAGCGGAGGTCTCAGGCGCTGGGATTTGTTGCTCTGGCTCATTGACTTTCGGGTCTTCGGCCGGCTTAGTCACATTTGCCTTCTTGCTAGGCTTGGCTTTTCCACTACATGAGTCATAAGAGGTCAGTGTAAATATAAAGGAGCATAATGAGCAAATAATAAGTAATTGTTATTACCCGGGAGCAGTCTTGTAAGCTGGCAGATGAGACTGAGATGAATCGCTGGAAGGGGAACAAGACGTCTCTTGATAATTTGAGTCGGAAGAAGTGGTTGGCGGATGAGACCCGCCAGAGGATAAAAAGAGTTTAAATCAGGGATGACCTCGTTTCGACGCTTCTTTGGAGTGTTCGGTAGGCCGAAAGATAATTCTTCGCCTCGTTAGTCCGAGTCTGTCGCCGACTCTTGTGTTGTTGTTGCTTCAAAAGAAAGTAAAGAACTAGATGAGCAAAGGGGTGTGAAAAGCTTACTTTTCGGGTTACTCTTCGAATTTTCTGTCTTGGCAAGGGCTCGGAGTCGGAGGAAATGATAGTTACCTCTTCCTTGATTGCTTGGCTGGTCCCCGTGTCATCCTGATGATAATCAATGTCAATAAGATGGTTGAAAAAGGAGCCAAGGGAATCAAGGGCTACCTCCGACTCAGAGTTGTCGTTCATTTCAAACAGCTCGGAAGTACTGGATTTCTTTCCCTTCTTCTTGGCGGTTCTCTTGGCGGCTTTCTTGGCTTTCCTGGCCCTTTTAATAACTTCATGGTGATATTCCTTCTTCCAAAAGTCATCATCAGCCTATGAAAGTCATCAAAGTTGAGTTAAACAAAGTATTTAAGGATGAAGGTAAATTAAGTAATTTAAAGACTTACCTTGGGTGCCGAGTTAGATGTGCAAAAAGGGTCCAAGCCCACTTTGTTGCAGTCTGTCAGGACTTTGTTCAGAAGAGACTTCATCATTTCATTGATCGCGTCGTCAGTTAAACGCATGGATCTGTGGCGCAGTGGATCTTTTTTGCTACCCATGTAAGTTCACATTAATCCAGATCAGCGACTGAATGGTATGATCTGCCAAGCAACCCAGCATCAAACCCAATCGATGCTAGTTAAGTCGTTTCCCAACAGAGCCTTGACCTTGGTGATGGTGGAGGCGAGTTTTTTGTGTTCAGTAGCGGTCAACTTATTAGGAAAAGGATGTTTTGAGTCAAGACGCAGGGCACAAAAGTCTGGCAATCGGTTCTCGTCAGCCAGAGAAGTGTCCTTGCAGTAGAACCATGTCTGGTTCCAATCCTTGGGATGACTCGGCAGGCGAGCAGAGGGGAAGATATCATCTCTCCTTCGTTAAATTAAGATTCCGCCGGTTCTAGGCTGGGTCCATTTGAATACTCACTTTGGCGGTTCAAATAGAATTATTCCATGAACAGTTCCACATTTGGCTCCTCTTGAAGGTACACCTCGCAGAAAACTTGAAAATTGCATATGTTTGACACGGAATTGGGTCTGATGTCTTGAGGATGAAGGTCAAAAAAGTGCAGAACGTCTCGGAAGAATTTAGAGTCGGGTGGTGAGAAGCCCCGATTCATGTGATCAGTAAAGACAATGACTTCATCATCCTTTGGCTGAGGTTTCTCCTCTTCCGACTTGGGGGCGCGATAATGCATGACAGTCTTCTCTGGCAAATAGCCAGTTTTCACAAAGTCCTAGAGTGTGTTCTCAGTGACAATGGAGGGAACCCAGTTACAGGAAGTGGCTGTCTTCGAGGCCATTGTGAAGAAAGAAGCCTAACAAGAAAAAGAACAAGTTTTCCGGTTTAAGTTAACTCGGAAGAAAAAGCACTACAACACATATTCAGAATGGCGGCTTAAAAGGGGCCTAATGATATCTGACTAGCTACAGCCGGTTATGTAAGCCGCCATGAAGAGATCGATATCTATCAAGAGGGAAATCTGCTAAGTGTTGAATCTAGCTACAACTAGTGGTGTAAGCCGCCATGACCAGATTGGTATGTATCAGGAGTAAAATCTGCTAGTGTTGGAAAAATAAGTTTTTATAGATGGTAGCAGGTGATTTGGATCTGGTGCTGTGTGAGAAAAGAAAATAAATCAGAACCTAAAACAGTGTAGTAGTAGAGGAACTAGCACAAGGGTGAGATTTATACATCTGTGAAGCAAGCTTTGAGATAATAAAAGGAATGGAAACAGGTTCCGCGCATCCTAATAGACATATTCGGATCTAAAACAAGGGCTGTCTAGAAGAACAACGAAGAACTATGAAGAACTCGAAGAACTATAGAAACCCTGGTGATCTGGAGCATAGGAGGAGGAATGCTTACAGAGGCAGATGAACTACGGTGGAGCGCCGGCGTTCTCTGGTCCCGTTCAAGTTGATGCAGCGGCCAAGGGCGAGGAGGACGGTGAGCTTCGCGGTGGCGGCGGAGCTCGAAGTTGCAGATGAGTCGCGAGAGGAGGAAGACGAGAAGGAGAAGGGGGAGAATGACACAAGGGAGGTTCGACCCTATTGTTAAGGAGAAGGTTAATAAGTGGGCGCGAAAAACGGGGAGACCAAAGAATGGTTATCCAGCTGCTCGGGCGCCTCGATTCTCAGGATAGCTATTAAAGATAATGATCCATTAAGATATATTGGATATTGTGTAAATTAATATAGGTGACGTCATGGCGGGTTACCACAAGCCCAGGAGATGACAACATGACGGGTTATGAGTTCTCTCACAAATGAAGAAAGGAAGTTTTTTCTAAGTATAGAAGATTGACATGAACTAGTTCAAATCAACCTGGGGCCTAATGTTTGGGATATAACTATTAGGTATGACCCGCCCAGGAGGGGCCGGGTTATACCTATGGCGATTCATGATGTGAAGCCCATGAGGATATTGAAGATGGCGGTTCACAAGCGAGGGCCCAAGGCCCAAGGGCGACTAGGTTTTTAGGATGTCACATGAGTTTTCTTGTATTGAGTTAAAAGAGACAAACCATTATATGTTGCATCATTTTCGTATTTTTCTTCGCTGTATTTAAAGGAGTTTTAGCAGCATATCAAATACATGTCACCTTACATTTTCCTCATAGAGTTTTGTGACAGCCTGGTTTTGCCCTCTTTTCTTTTTCTGGATTTCATTTGGATTTGATTTGAATTTTAGTATTTGAATCATTTTAGTTGGACTTAAATCACTTGGGCATCACCTTGGCTTTCACCAAGTGGCTCATTTCTCTCCCAAACAATCATTTCCTCTCTGGTCTACCTCAAAATAATATCATGGATATTTTTCTTAAATGAAAAATATTCAATATCCTCTCAAAAACCCTACCAGAAACTTGTGCTCCAAAGCAACCCCAATTTTTATTGCCTAGAAAAATCAGAGAAAATTCACAAAAAAATCCTTTGAACCCTAGGGCACCTCCCTGAGCAAAAATATCACACCACTTTTTGGAATATTTTTGCTACAGAAATTATTTTCTGTTTTGGACAGAAATGGTAGTTTCTACAGCAACTACCATTTTACTTGCTCCAATGAGGCTGAATTTTCTTGTGCATCACTACTCTCCTAGATGATTGCTAACCACCAAAGCACAGCTCCCAACTCCCAGCCGTTTAACCACAACAAGCTCTCAAAGTTTCTGACTAGTAACTTGCAACGAAGTAAAAATCTAGTTTACTGCACCTAAGCTCAACTCAAAGCCTTGGCCCTAACCTAAACACTAAGGATTACAAGCCAGACACGAAATTTGGGGCCAGCCGTGGCTCTATGCCACAGTGCACGCGGTGACCACACGTGTGCATGATGCCAGCATGCTTGTCGCTGCGCTCTGAGTGCCGCTGAGTGCTCTGTTTGGCACGTGCTTGCTTCCCCGCCTGCCTAACCTCGCCGCCACCATCATCGTCCCGACACCATTAATTCCCCCCTGGCGCTCGCCGATGCTGGAGCTCGCCGCAGCAAGCATGGGCGCGGTCCGGCCAACCCAACAGTGCACTGCGCATTGTGTTCATCGCCGCACCCGCGTTCCTGTGCTCGTCTCCGCCCGTTCACAGTGTCCGCGTGAGCTGCGTCGCCTTCCCCCTCGCTCACTGACGCCGTTCGTTGCCGGGCACAGCATCCCGGTGTCCTCCGGCGCAGCCTGAACCCCTCGCTCCGCTCGGCTATAAATCCAGCCCCCCCAAGCCTTCTCGAGCATCCCCAGCTCCACTCACACACTCTACAAACTCGTAGGAGGCCGTAGCCTGGCCGGGCAGGCCTCGGGCCGCTGTCCCCGAGCTCGAGCTCACCGGCGATCCCCTCTATCCGTTTGCATCGCTCCAGCCGCTCCCAAGCTCAGGAGACTCTTCCAGAGCCTCCACCGTGCTTCAGTGGTGTCGTCTGACTCGGTTGGAGCCACTGGGGCAGCCCCTCGTCGCTGTCATCTCCAACTCCGGCGACCACGACCCTCTGCCGCCGCTGGAGAGGTTCATTTCGTCATCGTCCGACCACCCCTAGCTGTTCTACGGGTACGGGCAGGTGCGCCTCTCTCTTCTCTTTCGATCCATCCATTTAGATCTGGCCAAGTCGACCTCCTCGCCGGCGTGTGCTCCGACGAAGCCCCGCCGTGCCCTGTCTCTCTCCCCCCTCCCCCTCACCTGACCAGCGGGACCCATTGTCAGCCACTCTGGCCGCAGCCGAAGCGGTACGAGTGGAGGCGCCCTGCGGGGTTTAT
>NC_057810.1:243053734-243069941 GCF_018294505.1 Triticum aestivum
CCCCCCCCCAGTTCTGTTTTTTATTATTTCAAATTCAAATAATTCTCGAGAGCTTCAACCAGCCACAACTTTTTAACCATAAGTCCAAACAAATTGATTTTTTTGCATTGTGTTTTGTATGAAAATCTCTAGCAGCGCACCAAAAATGATATTTTTCTTTGCTGCCTAGATTTTTTCGTGAATTTTAGAGTGTTTCTTGATATTTTATTTTTGTGTTTTTGAATTGATTTCAGAAGGTGAAGCTTGTCTTGAGGATCACCAGGAGGAGTGTGACCCTCATCTACACTAAGGCAAGCCACAGCAACATTTTATTCACTGCATCCATAGCATGATTTTGCATTGATGATTAAATTGGTTAATATCATGATATTGTTTGTCATTATGTTTATGCTTGTTGTGAGCTTGCAAGTACATTCAATGTACTGACCTGGCGTGTCATGCCAGATTTCAGGAAAGGTTCGGTGGAATGGAGTGCTGTTCGAGTCTAGATCGTGTTCACATCGATGTCCCTGTGCTATCGAGTCCCGCTTCGTCGTTGTTCCGCTGCCGCGTAGTTGTCATGATCGAGGGCCCCTTATGTTCATTAAATAATGTACATATTGTTTAGTCGCATCGTGTGTGCCACTTGGCCTCCTAACTTGTTGTAATATGAACCATGTTCCGCTAGCATCAATAAAGCGGTTGTTTTCTGTACCAAGATGTTGTGTGTTGCCAGAAGACATGGTCTCTGGGCTGGCAATGCAAGGTAAACCGGTTGCTGTGAGCCGGGGTGCCACAATGCTTGGTATCAGAGCCGCGCTGACTGTAGGACATGCTAGACTCCTGCCGCGCTACTGAACGTTAATTAGCATAAAGGTTGAGTGGCGATAGTGTTTCTAGCTGATTGTTGCATTGCATGCACTTGATTATTTTATTTCTAACCTACTAATGGCTGTGAGTGTAGATGGCTCCGGTGCCGTATCCGTGCCAGTTGCAGCTGATGCCGTACACGTCGCCGCATCTCCTTCGCAACGTGTGGCGTCGACGGTATCCCCACAGCGATGACCCAGTCTATCGTGTGTACCGGGAGCGTCTGTCAGATTCAGTGTATCAGTATCACGCCGTGGTTACTCTATGCACCAGTTCATCTTCCACCTCTTACACTCGCACTTCTAGGAGTGGTTACGCTTCTACCGCTTCTCAGGCTATCCAGTCTGCTGCATTTGAGGTCCTCATCGAGCTACACTATAACAAGGTCTGAATGCAGAACCATCTAGGTTTCTACTAGTATCCCTCCCTGCAGGACAATGGTCGTGTCTGTTTTCCTACCATTGATCCGGAGTCTGATAGTACTGCTAGCCACCTTTCTTGTTACATCACTGCTAGCTACCTTCTGATCCACGAGCTGGCTCGAGAGCTGACTCGTGCTCGTGTTGCTTTAGCCGCTACTAGAGATGTCACTACTCCATCATCTACGGGATTTACTCCACATCTTCCATCCAGTTCTAGCTCACCTGTTTCACCAGTTGCTCCTTCGAGTAGCTCGGGCACCTCGACCATGAACCCTCTTAGTGCTCCTGCTGAGTGGGTTTCTCTTCTCACTACCCCTGTAGCCCCGATGCTCCAGCCTCATCCTATGCCTGCTCCAGAGGGGGAACCCTCGAGGCAGCATCGTCGTGTTACATTTAACCCGGAGGTCTCGGTTAACGTGGTCAGTTGGGATCCGAGTCTGCTTCAGGAGAGGACACCGTAGCACCAGCAGAGCATTAGAGCGCTCGAGTATTCGCAGTTATCAGGTTGATGTACGGATGTAGTCGTACGAGTCATGATGCTCTGTTCGATGTAAGAGAGTAGTTGAACTTATTATGTCATTTATATTTTATGTACGGGTGAGGGAGTCCTGGATTAGGGGGTGTCCGGATAGCCGAACTATCATCATCGGCCGGACTCCAAGACTATGAAGATACAAGATTGAAGACTCCGTCCCGTATCCGGATGGGACTTTCCTTGGCGTGGAAGGCAAGCTTGGCAATACGGATATGTAGATCTCCTACCATTGTAACCGACTCTGTGTAACCCTAGCCCTCTCCGGTGTCTATATAAACCGGAGGGTTTTAGTCCATAGGACGAACAACAATCATACCATAGGCTAGCTTCTAGGGTTTAGCCTCCTTGATCTCGTGGTAGATCCACTCTTGTACTACCCATATCATCAATATCAATCAAGAAGGAGTAGGGTTTTACCTCCATCGAGAGGGCCCGAACCTGGGTAAAAACATCGTGTCCCTTGTTTCCTGTTACCATCCGCCTAGACGCACAGTTCGGGACCCCCTACCCAAGATCCGCCGGTTTTGACACCGACATTGGTGCTTTCATTGAGAGTTCCTCTATGTCGTCACCAATAGGCTTGATGGCTCCTTCGATCATCAACAACGACGCAGTCCAGGGTGAGACTTTTCTCCCCGGACAGATCTTCGTATTTGGCGGCTTTGCACTGTGGGCCAATTTGCTAGGCCATCTGGAGCAGATCGAAAGCTACGCCCCTGGCCATCAGGTCAGATTTGGAAGTCTAAACCTCACAGCTGCCATCTGCGGAGACTTGATCTTCGATGGATTCGAGCCACAGCCGAGCGCGCCGCACTGTCATGATGGGCATGATTTAGCTCTGCTGCCGGACAGTGCCCTGGAGGCCGCACACGAGTCCGCTCCGATCCTCAATTCGGAGCCGGCTGCACAGATCGAGGACGGGCGGCTAGACACCGCCTCGGAGGCTGCTACCCCTACGGCGATGGAGCCGAATACTGACCTTGTCCCTTGTGACGCTCGTGACTCGGAGGTGCCGGACTCCTCGCCGGACTCCGAACCTCCTGCGCCCCCTCCAATCGAATCCGATTGGGCGCCGATCATGGAGTTCACCGCCGCGGACATCTTTCAACACTCACCTTTTGGCGACGTCCTGAATTCGCTAAAGTATCTCTTGTTATCAGGAGAACCCTATCTGAACTGCGGTCAGGATGGTTGGGATGCGGACGACGAAGAAATTCAAAGCCCATCCACCACCCACTTTATAGCCACTGTCGACGATTTAACCGACATGCTAGACTTCGACTCTGAAGACATCGACGGTATGGACGACGATGCCGGAGACGACCAAGAACCAGCGCCTACTGGGCACTGGAAATCCACCTCAACTCATGACATATACATGGTGGATACACCAAAAGGAAGCGATAACGAGGAACAACGGGACGCGGCGAAGGATAATTCCCCCGAAAAACAACCAAAACGGCAACGCAAGCGCCGCCCGAAGTCCCGCCTCGATAAAAACAACACCCATAATGACCCAACCGTAGAGCAGGGCGAACCAGTGGACGACGAACATGCAACCAAGCAACCATCCGAATAGGACAAATTGGACAAGCAACCCATCCCCGGTGAAAACAACAGTCCAGACAATCTCACACCGAACACATCACCGGAGCATAGGAACCTTCACAGAAGGCTCGTCGCCACTGCAAGAAGTTTGAAGAAGCAGACGCGGAAGCTCAAAACAGCGGAAGACGTACTCAGAATGAGATGGAGCAAAGTACTCAAGACCACAGACAAATACGGCAATAGTCACCAAGCAAAGAGCTACCCGAAGCGCAAGCTGTTGCCCGAATTCGACGAGGAGGCCGTAGAGCCACCACAATCAAAAAGCAAAGAGGCCACCTGGCCGGATAGACGACCAGATGACAGGCTAAGAGCGGCAAGCGGCGCCGCACACAAGCCAGCACATGATACACATAAAGATCCTCGCAAAAAGGATGGCCCGGTCAGGTCCATTTATGGGCCAAAAAAGAGGGCTCCAGGAAGCAACACAACACGTCGAGTGTTCGAAGATAATGGCACACCTAAATACAGGGGCGCCGCACACCCACTATGTTTCACCGATGAGGTACTGGATCATGAATTTCCAGCGGGTTTTAAGCCCGTAAACATAGAGGCATATGACGGAACAACAGACCCCGGAGTCTGGATTGAGGATTACATCCTACACATATATATGGCTAGAGGAGACGATCTCCATGCCATAAAATACCTACCCCTCAAGCTCAAAGGGCCAGCTCGGCATTGGCTCAAAAGCCTCCCAGAAAATACCATTGGAAGTTGGGAAGAGCTCGAGGATGCGTTTAGAGCAAATTTTCAGGGGACTTATGTCCTCCCTCCGGATGCAGACGATTTAAGTCACATAACTCAACAGCCCGGAGAGTCAGCACGCAAATTCTGGAACATGTTCCTCACCAAAAAGAACCAAATAGTTGACTGTCCGGACACCAAAGCCTTAGCAGCTTTTAAACATAACGTCCAAGATGAATGGCTCGCCAGACACCTCGGCCAGGAAAAACCAAGAACAATGGCCGCGCTAATGAGCCTCATGACCCGCTTTTGCACGGGAGAAGATAGCTGGCTGGCAAGATGCAGCACCAGTGACCCAAGTACATCCAAGGTCAGAGATGGAAATGGGAAATCACGACGTAGAAAAGATCAGCGCTGGAATAAAGGAAATGGCCCAAAGAACACGGCGGTCAACGCCGGATTCAAAAGCTCTCGGCCGAACAACAAAACACTGCCTCTTAAGGACAACAGTGACGAGCTATCCAACCTAAACAAAATCTTGGATAGGATATGCCAAATTCACAGTACCCCAGGGAAGCCTGCAAATCACACCCACAAAGATTGTTGGGTCTTCAAGCAGTCCAGCCGACTTAACACCGAACACAAGGGGCTCGACACACCAAGCGAGGACGATGACGAACCCCACAAGTAGAGCGCCGGAAAACAAAAGAACTTCCCACAAGAAGTCAAAACAGTGAATTCACTTCAAGTGATAACAAGGAAAAATAGGGCGGCATCCACCAAAGCACATGCCGCACGGTCCACCCCAGCGGAATCCCGAGATTGGATGTCAAAACCAATTACTTTTGACCATTTGGATTACTCCAGAAGTATTCGAAACGCGGGATGGACTGCTTTGATATTGGATCCTATAATCGACGGACTACAACTTACACAAGTCCTAATGGATGGCGGCAGCGATTTAAACCTGTTATATCTAGACACAATCCGCAGAATGGGGATAGACCCTACCAAAATTCGCCATAGCAACACTTCCTTCAAAGGGGTGACGCCAGGCCCTTACGCCAATTGCACGGGCTCCTTACTACTAGAAGTTGTGTTCGGGTCATCCGACAACTTCCGTCGTGAGAAGCTACTCTTCCATATCGCCCCATTTAAAAGTAGCCACCAGGCACTATTGGGACGCGAAGCTTTCGTCCGCTTTAACGCAATACCGCATTACGCATCTCTTACACTTAAAATGCCCGGTCCACGCGGCATCATATCCTTAAAAGGTCGCTCAAGACCCCGGACACGGCTAGGCGAGTCCGGAATAAATAAACTAGGAGCTTTCTAGCCGCATACCCCTTCACAAGGGGCTATGCGCATGAAAAAGGAGAGCCAATAAAAGCTCAACTTTATTCATTTATTCATACTCTATTTTAAATACATTTTTTGCATGATACCTTTCCAAACTAAGTTCTTCTCTTTTACAGATGAATAGCGTGCTACACCCGTCCAGGATACAGCACAACGGAGACACAGGCGCAGACGTGCAGCAGGGACCCGTTGTAAGGATTCTTTTCAGATTAAGACCCTGCGTAAACCTTTCTTACTGTCTCTTGTTGACACACATCCCCCGGTTTCTTATCATAACCGAGGAGGAGGCTGGCATTTTGGCATCGACCGCGCCAGAAGTTCTCGCCCGTACCTGGACACTAGGGGCTTAGGGCATTGTTCTGCCCGTTATCATAAAGACCGAATACCTTAGGGAGTGTTCGGCGTCTTGAGTTAGGCCTTATATGCATCAGCTCCGAATCATGTCTTTGGTCAAATGTTGGGTTTGCCCGGCTCCTGTGTTTCGCTGCCTTACATTCCGTATCATCGGCTAACGCGGCACCAGGAGAACTACTGGATTGTGCCCCCGTTCGGCCAGGCGAGCACCTCAGTAGAGAAAGCCGAAAACTGACTGTCATGATATAGAGAGAGACTGGTCAACCACTCGATCGACTACCGGAATGTCTAGAATTCCTCCGCTTTGACGAAGGACCGTTTCCCGGTCAGGCACATACTCGCCCCGAATTCGGAGAACGCGGTGCCCCTAGGGGCTATATCGTAGCCCCACCATCGAACTCCTATGGCTAAGTGAAAGTGATAAAGCATTATAGTCCGGTTGCCTAGTTTGCTACGCTACCACCTCCTTCACAGGACCAAGACATAGGATTAAGTGTGAAAATGCGCTATTTTGCAAACACCCCCGCACCATGTGCGTGGGGGCTGAAGTCGAAGACTGCCATCTTTCAGGTTATATACACGTATACATTAACGGCCGCACAGGAGATATTTCAATACTTGAACGCACAAGTATAAAAAGCACTTATATTATGAATATCGTTTTACAAATCATACATGTCATTTGAACATAACATTTTTCGAGCACTGCGACTCTATTAAACGAGCGCCCTGCAGGACTTCCCCAAAATAGTGCTCGGCGGGTAACCGGCTCTCATCCGAACCCCGGGATGCAACCTCAGTGGCATCCATCTCCGCCCAGTATGTCTTAACACGGGCGAGAGCCATCCGTGCACCCTCTATGCATGCCGACCGCTTCATCGCCTTGATATGCGGCACCGCCCCAAGGAATTGCTGTAATAAGCCAAAATAACTCTTCGGCTTGGGCCTATCCGGCCACAGATGAGCCACTATATCCGTCATGGCAAATCCGAACAATCTATTCAGCTCAGCCCACTCAGCCAACGATCGGTCAACGGAAGAGAACGCTCCGGACTGTGGAATTGAGACCAAAAAAGCTCTTCCATCTCGTGATCCTTTTGGCTTCGGAAGTGCACAACCGCATCCGCCGCACTCGCCGCCAAATCCAGATAAGGATCCTCCGCACCCCACAGCTAGCCAAGCTGAGCATACTTCTGATCTGTGAACTTCCTGCGCAGCAGAAAGGGCTTTCCAGCCGCAATGTCTCCGGCCTGACGCAGCTCCTCCTTTATAGCCCTCATTGCAGAACGGACATCCATGGCTTTGGCGGTGGCCTTCTTCAGGTCTTCTTGCTCTGCTCGACGTTCTTTTTCAAGAACCTCATAGCGGTCGGTAACATCCTTCAGCTTCACGGCCATTCCGGCCATCTCCTCCCTGCTTCGGCAGTGAGCAGCCTTTTCGGCTTTTAGCTCTTCGGCTGCCTTCGAGGCAGCCGCATCATTCCTTCTGGCCTGCTCCTTGGCTCGAGCAAGCTCTGCCCGAAGGTCCTCCACAGCAGCGGCACCATCCGCATTAAGCATACACGTTGTAAGGAGTGGGCATCAGCTCCCTTACTAGGTGACCACGGAGAAACAACCTACCTTGTGACTCGTCAAGTCATTTATTGACCAGCGCGATGTCCGCATCCGCAACATCGAGTTGCCGCTTTAGCTCGGCAACTCAATCAGTCCGGTTGGCCACCGAACAATCCGCCACCTGCATAGGAAAGGCAAGAATTAATAACTGAGATTATGATCCTCGGCACGCTGTCGCTTTCGACAACATACCGAGTCTCAGGGGCTACTATCTATACAGGGCGCACTCTATGTGCAAAACTGTCAAAAGGTATGTCATTTTTACGTACCTCAAACCCTGCCAGTAAACTTCTAACGGCATCATGAAACCCGCCCTCAGCGGATGAAATTCTTTCAATCACCGTACTCATTAATGTATGGTGATCTTCTGAGATAGACGCCCTCTCGAGCAGATCCTTCAGCTCCCCCGGCCGTACACCAGTTGGTGCCGAACTCTCCGGCCCTGCCGGACTCGGGAATACCCTTCGTGACGACACCTCAAGGTCGTCCACCCCGCCTGACAGTACGGCAGATGGAGGCGTCTCTCTCTCCATCATCTCCGAACGAAGGTCCCCCGAAGACGAGCTCAGCTGAGAAGGACGGAGATCCGAACTACAAGGTAAAAACTTTGGTTATCCTCAGAAGCAAAAATAGGGATGTCCCTTCTTACAAAACTCCCCTTTTTCTACTTACGGCTCGCTCGAGGGCTAATTCCTTAGGGGAGATAGTGCGGCTGGGGCTTCCCCTGGCGCAGGACCCTCTGGTGAAGATTTCTTCCCCCGCTTTGAGGCCTTAGCCTCCGGATCTTCGGAAGCGGTCCTCTTCTCCCCCTGGAAGGAGGGATTCTCGATCCCCCCTTTCTCGAAAGCCTCCTTAGTAGAGGCGGTAGTTTCTCTGTTTCCCTCGTCGCCCTCCTCCGAAGGCGCAACCTCCATCATCTTGACCAACACGGGATCTGGCGCAGTCTCCGGGAGGGGGGCCGAACACCGTATCAGTTTTGCTTGCGCTATCCACTTCTGTTCAAAGGACGATTGGTTAAAAGGCAAATCCAAGATACGCGAACAAACGGTATGTCCAGACACAGGGCTATTTACTTGAGTATCCGGGCGATTGCAGCTTAAGCCGGCGTCCTCGGTCAATTCCGGACACACCTCTTGTGATCCGAAGAACAATTTGTACATCTCCACGGGTGTCGTACCCATGAAGTGTTGGAGAGCTCGTGGTCCCTCCAGGTTGAATTCCCACAGGCGGAGAGGGCGACGTTTGCAGGGGGAAGACGCCGAATCAGCATAACCTGCATCACTACGACCAGATTGATCTCCCTCTCTTGGAGGTATCGAATCCGGCCCTGCAGTAGGGGTACGTCCTTGGACGGCCCCCAGTCAAGCCCTTTGTTGACCCATGACGTCAGCCGCTGTGGAGGGCCAGAGCGAAAGACGCGCAGCGGCCTCTGCCTGCTGCCCCTAGGAGCGGTAATATAGAACCACTCATGTTGCCACAAACCGAGCTCCTCCTGAAAAGAGCCCTCGGGCCATGGAGCATCGGCCCTCTTGCTTATAATCGCCCCGCCGCACTCTGCCTGACGCCCCTCAATCATCTTCGGCTCCACGTTGAAGGTTTTGAGCCACAAACCGAAGTGAGGGGTGGTGCGGAGGAAGGCTTCGCAGACGACAATGAATGATGAGATATGGAGGATGGACTCCGGAGCCAAGTCATGGAATTCCAGCCCATAGTAAAACATGAGCCCTCTCACAAAAGGATCCATCGGGAAGCCTAAACCCCGACGGAGGTGAGACACGAACACGACACTCTCGCCTAGCTTGGGAGTAGGAATGACTTGCCCTTGGGCAGGCAACCTATGCGAAATCTCGTAGGTTAAGTACATGGCTTCTCTCAGCTTTAGCACGTCCTCTTCCATGACGGAGGAGGGCATCCACCGGCCCTGTAGGTCAGAGCCGGACATTGTTGAAGGCCCGAAGCGCTCGAATCTGGAGCCATGAGTGCTGGAACTTGGGGCGAGGGGTAGATTCGATTGAGGATTGAAGGAAAGAAATGAGCTTTGGTCTCATTATAAAGAGGGAGAATACCAAGAGCCGTCCCCGTGACTGTTTGGAACTCGCCTTCGATGGAGGGGGCGTGGCAACGGGCGCGGTTGGGTTACCCACGTCCGTATTGATGGGAATCCCGGAATAAGGGGAACACGATCACCGCTTCGACAAGACGTGCCAAGGAAACCGCTTCGCTAAACGCGCTGAGGTGGTATAATAAAAACGATTCGAGTAAAGGCTTGGTAGTGGTGTGACGTCACGCCAAAAAATACGTCAGCAGATTGAACTTGTGTGAATATTATTCTCTCTACGGTGGTATGTGGAATTTATTTTACAGAGCCGGACACTATCCTGGCGTTCACAATCTTCTATGAATTATTCGGAGGAGGAACCCGCCTTGCAATGCCGAAGACAATATGCGCGCCGGGCTCGTCGTCATTGAAGCCTGGTTCAGGGGCTACTGAGGGAGTCCTGGACTAGGGGGTGTCCGGATAGCCGAACTATCTTCATCGGCCGGACTCCAAGACTATGAAGATACAAGATTGAAGACTTCGTCCCGTGTCCGGATGGGACTTTCCTTGGCGTGGAAGGCAAGCTTGGCAATACGGATATGTAGATCTCCTACCATTGTAACCGACTCTGTGTAACCCTAGCCCTCTCCAGTGTCTATATAAACCAGAGGGTTTTAGTCCATAGGACGAACAACAATCATACCATAGGCTAGCTTCTAGGGTTTAGCCTCCTTGATCTCGTGGTAGATCCACTCTTGTACTACCCATATCATCAATATCAATCAAGTAGGAGTAGGGTTTTACCTCCATCGAGAGGGCCCGAACCTGGGTAAAAACATCGTGTCCCTTGTCTCCTGTTACCACCCGCCTAGACGCACAGTTCGGGACCCCCTACCCGAGATCCGCCGGTTTTGACACCGACAACGGGTCTATGTATAATTATGTTGGACTTTCTTCTATTCGATGTGTTTCCTTCGGAATTTTGCTTTCTTTCGGGTTTAGTCGCTGGCTTTTCCCCATTGTATTTCTTTTTGGATGTTGCTCATCTCGATTGCATTGTCTTGGGAAAAACAATAGGATGAGGCGGGGAGGCAGCAGTAGCGATGCTTGTGAGGATGTCATTGTTTGTTGTTCCGCGCGACAGGCAGGACACTCCCCCGAGCCGTACCTTCCACCACCGCCTCCACCGCCAAATCCGCCCTCCACCGAGAAAATTCTTCGTATGTTTGAAGAAAGGCGAAATAATGATCTGCTTGAAATGTTGAGAAGTGTGCAAGCTATGGTTGGACAGAATGGAAATCAGAATGGTCATCACTCCAAATTGTCAGATTTTCAGAGAACCAACCATCCCAGTTTCGGTCAAGTTACTGATCCATTAGATGGAGACGACTGGTTGTGAACTATTGAGAAGAAGCTTGAGATTTCCCATACTAATACAAATGACAAAGTCCCATTTGCAACTCATTATCTTGAAGGCGATGCCGCGGTATGGTGGGAAAATGAAAAATCCATGTGGCCTGCCAATGAAGAAATCACCTGGGTAAAATTCAAGGACCGGTTCCGTAAATACCATATTCCTACTAGAATTATGAAGGTCAAGTAGCACGAATTCCTCGCGCTCCTCCAAGGAAGTCAGTCTGTGAGTGAATACTTGAACAAGTTCAATCACTTGTCTTGCTACTCCCTTTATGACGTGGCCATCGAAGAAAGGAAGATTGACCATTTTCTTGGAGGATTAAATCAACATCTCCGGTGCACCCTCCGTATGTTTGATTTCACCGATTTCCAAAATCTGGTGAACAAGGCCCTCATTGCTGAGAGGGAGCACAAACTGATGCATGACAACAAGACTACAAATAATGATCACAAGCACAAGTTCGAACCAAGGAAGGAGGTTCAGCCTATGCAAAAGGCTCGTACCTGGCAGCAGACGCAAGTAGAGTACAAGCCCAATTGGCAGCAGAATGTCAACAAGGCCCCTGTGCAAGTCAAGAGTGTCGTAACCAACCCGGTGTGACAAGAGTACCAATGCAACAATTCCTGTTTCAGTTGTGGGCAAACCGGACATTACGCCAGGCAGTGTCCCAAGGGCGGCAGGAATAACGCTCCATTCAGGATGCAAGTAAACTTTATTGGGGCATACCCTGTCTAGCAAAGCATCACCGGGCAAGTCCATCACCTCTCCGCAGACGAAGCCCAAGATAACCCCGAAGTCGTCATTGGTATGTTTTCAGTTAATAGCATACCTGCCGTAATTTTATTTTACTCTGGGGCTTCCCACTCTTTTATTTTCCTTGTTCAATTTTGAGCAAAAATATGCTGGTACAATCCCCGGGATCTTTTATCAGAAGCAATCTGGTATGCCGTAATCTGGAAGTAAATATCAACGGAGTCCATTTTCCAACTTCCTTGATAGTCATTGAGTCTGTTAAGTTGGACATCATTTTGGGAATGAATTGGTTGACACAATATCAAGTATGCATAAATTGTGCAACCCAAGAAGTCACCTTGACAAGTCCAGAAGGGCAAGCTACAAAATTCCATGCCAGCAGGAGCATACCTCAGAAAGATATGGTTTTCACCACTGTGGCTGAATTGGAATTAATTCCTGTGGTCAGCGAGTTTCCTGATGTATTCCTAGAAGAGCTGCCAGGCATGCCACTAGACCAAGAGCTCGAGTTTGCAATCGATCTTGTACCCGGAACCTCACCGTTATACAAGAAATATTATTGGATGCCATCATCAGAATTAGTGGAGCTCAAGAAACAGCTTGATGAGATGCTCCAGAAAGGTTACATCCGTCCCAGTTCCTCACCATGGGGATCACCTGCTATATTCGTGGATAAGAAAGATGGTAGTCTCCGTATGTTTGTGGCTTACCGTCAGCTGAATGATGTCATCAAAAACAAATACCCACTGCCCAGGATTGATGACTTATTTGATCAGCTTAGTGGGGCCAAAGTGTTCTCCAAAATTGATTAGAGGACGGGATACCACCAACTCAAGATTAAGAAGGAAGATATTCCTAAGACCGCATTCACTACTCGGTACGGTCTTTATGAATATACCGTTATATCCTTCGGCCTCACCAATGCCCCTGCTTTCTTCATGCACATGATGAATAAAGCATTCATGGATTTCCTCGATAAATTTGTGGTGGTTTTTATCGATGATATTCTCATATACACAAAAAGTGAAGACGAGCATAAAGGACACCTCCAATCTGTCCTACAAAGACTCAGTGACCATCAACTGTACGCCAAATTCAGTAAATGCGAGTTTTGGCTCAAGCAAGTTGGATTCCTTGGGCATATACTATCCGTGGAAGGTATAGCCGTGGATCCAAGTAAGGTAAAATACGTACTTGATTGGTTGGCACCCACAACAGTATCTCAAATCCGAAGCTTCCTTGGATTAGCCGGATACTATTGCCGGTTCACTGAAGGTTTCTCTAAGATTGCCAAGCCAATGACAGAGCTTCTCAAGAAGGATAAGAAATTTTAGTGGACTGAGGATTGCGAGAAAAGTTTCAACGAGCTGAAAATCAGACTGACATCAGCCCCTGTGTTGACACTTCCAGACATCTACCCCAGCTTTAATGTATATTGTGATGCTTCCAGGCAAGGTCTTGGATGCGTACTTATGCAAGATGGCAAGGTAGTAGAATATATATGCATCTCGGTAGCTGCGACCCCATGAAGGGAACTATCCTACTCATGATCTGGAATTGGCCGCGGTGGTTCATGCTCTAAAAATTTGGAGGCGCTATCTCATTGGAAAAAGGTGCCAAATATTTACCGACCACAAAAGTCTCAAATACAAATTCACCCAGCCAGATTTGAATCTCCGCCAATGCAGATGGCTTGAGTTAGTCAAAGACTATGATCTTGGAATTAATTACCACCTGGGTAAGGCCAACGTGGTGGTCGATTCACTTAGCAGAAAACCTGTCAGTTTAAATGCCATGATGGAATCCCTGCCTTCCAAACTCCAAGAAGAAATTGCTCAACTCAATCTGGTCATATTTGATGCTGGTCTTGCTAATCTTATGGAAATTACTCCTACCCTCAAGGATGAGATCCTCAAGGCCCAGCCGGATGACCCAGTCTTACAAAACATGTCAAGCGAATGTTATCAGGACAGACCTCAGATTTTTCCAAGGACCATCTAGGTACACTGCGGTTCCGCGGGAGGATTTGTGTACCAAGTCAAGGAGATTTGAGAAAGAAAATACTGCCCGAAGCACACGAATCCTCGTATTCTATTCACCCTGGAGGTACTAAAATGTACGAAGACCTTCGCCAAATATTCTGGTGGGATGGAATGAAGAAAGACATAGCCTATTTTGTGGCCTGCTGCGACATATGCAATAAAGTAAAGGCAGAGCACCAGAAACCAGCCGGACTCCTCCGCCTGTTGCCCGTTCTGCAATGGAAGTGGGATGACATCTGCATGGATTTTATCACCGGGCAACCAAAAACTCAGTGAGGAAATGACGCAGTATGGGTTATAGTGGATATGTTAACCAAGGTAGCTCATTTCATTCCCATCAGAACCACATACCGTGCTGATCAGCTCACACAATTATATGTGTCCAGAATAGTCAGTTTACATGGAGTACCTGGAACAATCACTTCTGACTGGGGGTCCCTATTTACCTCCGCTTTCTGGTCCCGTCTCCATCATGCTTTGGGAAGAGCACTGAAATATAGTACTGCTTAGCATCCTCAGACCGATGGGCAGACTGAATGGGTAAACCAAATACTTGAAGATATGTTGCGAGCATGTGCCTTGGCCCAAGGGCCTAAGTGTGAAGATTTTCTGCCAGATGCTGAGTTCTCCTACAACAATAGTTTCCAGGCCAGTTTAAAGATGTCACCATACGAGGCTTTGTATGGCTGTAAGTGTCGCACCCCATTAAATTGGTCTCAAACCGGGGATAGCTGCATTTTCAGAACAGACCTCATGATGGAAGCTGATAAGCAAGTACAAGAAATCCAACACCGTCTGCGACTGGCCAAATCCGGACAAAAGAGCTATTATGATGCAAAGCACCGACGGGTTAGTTTTGAGCCCGGAGAACAAGTATACCTCAGAGTCACTCCTATGAAGGGAGTCAAAAGGTTTCAGACTCGTGGAAAATTGGCACCCAGGTTTATTGGTCCATTCCCAGTTATGTCCAGAGTGGGTACTGTTGCATATCAGTTGGAATTGCCGCCAGAATTGTCAGAAGTGCACAACGTGTTCCATGTCTCCCAGCTGAGATGATGCATATCACCGCCCGAGAAAAAGACTGCTATGACAGAAGTAGAGTTGGCTAAGGATTTAACGTATGGGGAGAGATCGTTCAAAATTTTGGATGAGATGGAAAGGGTCACTCGTAGCAAGGAGAGAAAATTTTACAAGGTCCAGTGGGAGCACCATACAGAGGCAGAAGCAACCTGGGAGCAAGAAGAATTCTTAAGGGCAAACAATCCAGAATTGTTTTCCCGAGCAACCGAATCACGAGGACGAGATTCATCCTAAGTGGGGGAGGTTTGTGACAGCCTGGTTTTGCCTTCTTTTCTTTTTCTGGATTTCATTTGGATTTGATTTGAATTTTGGTATTTGAATCATTTCAATTGGACTTAAAACACTTGGGCATCACCTTCGCTTTCACCCAAGTGGCTCATTTCTCTCCCAAACCATCATTTCCTCTCTGGTCTACCTCAAAATAATATCATGGATATTTTTCTTAAATGAAAAATATTCATTATCCTCTCAAAAACCCTAACCACAAACTTGTGCTCCAAAGCAACCCCAATTTTTCTTGCCCACAAAAATATGAGAAAATTCACAAAAATCCTTTGAACCCTAGGGCACCTCCCTGGGCAAAAATATCACACCACTTTTTGGAATATTTTTGCTACAGAAATTATTTTTTGTTTGTTCTGGACAGAAATGGTAGTTTCTACAGCAACTACCATTTTACTTGCTCCAATGAGGCTGAATTTTCTTGTGCATCACTACCCTCCTAGATGATTGCTAACCACCAAAGCACAGCTCCCAACTCCCAGCCGTTTAACCACAACAAGCTCTCAAAGTTACTGACCAGTAACTTGCAACGAAGTAAAAATCCAGTTTACTGCACCTGAGCTCAACTCAAAGCCTTGGCCCTAACCTAAACACTAAGGACTACAAGCCAGACACGAAATTTGGGGCCAGCCTTGGCTTTACGCCGCAGTGCACGCGGTGACCACGCGTGTGCATGATGCCAGCATGCTTGTCGCCGCGCTCTGAGTGCCGCTGAGCACTCTGTTTGGCGCGTGCTCTCTTTCCCGCCTGCCTAACCTCGCCACCATCATTGTCCCGACGCCATTAAATCCCCCCTGGCGCTCACCGACGCTGGAGCTTGCCTCGGCAAGCACGGGCGTGGTCCGGCCAACCCAACAGTGTGATGCGCACTGTGTTTGTCGCCACCCCCGCGTTCATGTGCTCGTCTCTGTCCGTTCACAGTGCCCGCATGAGCTGTGTCGCCTTCCTCCTCGCTCACTAACGACGTGCATCGCCAGGTGCAGCGTCTAGCTGTCCTCCGGTGGAGCCCGAACCCCTCGCTCTGCTCGGCTATAAATCCAGCCCCCCCAGCCTTCTCAAGCATCCCCAGCTCCACTCACACACTCCACAAACTTGTAGGAAGTCGTAGCCCGGCCGGGCAGGCCTCGGGCCGCCATCCCCGAGCTCGAGCTCGCCGGCGATCCCCTCTGTC
>NC_057810.1:243070196-243096953 GCF_018294505.1 Triticum aestivum
CGTGCTTCAGTGGTGTCATCTAACTCGGTTGGAGCCACTGGGGCAGCCCCTTGTCGCCGTCATCTCCAACTCCGGCGACCAAGGCCTTCTGCTGCCGCTGGAGATGTTCATTCTGTCGCTGTCTGACCACCCCTAGTTGTTCTACGGGTATGGGCAGGTGCGCCTCTCTCTTCTCTTTCGATCCATCCCTTCAGATCGAGCCAAGTCGCCCTCCTTGCTGGCGTGTGCTCCGACGAAGCCCCGCCGTGCCCTGTCTCTCTCTCTCCCTCCCCCTCTCCTGACCAGCGGGGCCCGCTGTCAGCCACTCTGGCTGCAGCCGAAGCGGTACGAGTGGAGGCGCCCCGTGGGGTTTACGCCTTCGATGTCACCCCCTAGTTCTGTTTTTATTATTTCAAATTCAAATAATTCTACAGAGCTTCAAACCGCAACAACTTTTTAACCATAAGTCCAAACGAATTGATTCTTTTTGCATTGTGTTCTGTATGAAAATATCTAGCAGCACACCAAAAATGAGATTTTTCTCTGCTGCCTAGATTTTCTGGTGAATTTCAGAGTGTTTCTTGATATTTTCTTTTTGTGTTTTTGAATTGATTTCAGAAGGTGAAGCTTGTCTTGAGGATCACCAGGAGGAGTGTGACCGTCATCTACACTAAGGCAAGTCACAGCAACATTTTCATGGTGCCATTGTAATATTTGTGATTTATTTTCAACTTGAATGATTAAACTAGTTCATGCATTTAAATCACCAAGTTAAATAGTTATTTTCATTCTGTTGAAAGCTTGAATATGTGGACATGGTGATTTACAGTAAGTTAAGAAGTTAACTAAGTTAGTTTTAAGTTATTATAAGTTATGCTAGTTTATGGAGAAATAATTTGCTTATGGAAAAGAACTAGTTGGGATAATATTTTCTTGGTTAAGAAAATAATTATGCTAACTTATTGCCATGATTAGTTGCTGCATAAACATGACCAGAATAGTGCCTTAAGTTTATGAAATGTTTGGTTAGTGCTTGATATAGTTGACCTGGTATTGTTCTCATGATTAGTGAAGCATGTTATATGAGTGCATTTGCATGGCATATCATGACACCGGTTATTTTTACTTTAAGTTGAACCTGATAATAAATCAACTTGAACATATCGTTGATCGGGTCATGGTGCCACTGAATCGAGTTTTTCCTAGTGCAACCACATTTGCCTTTATGGGAAGGCCTTTATTTGGTCCATTGTCATGCCTCTGGTTGGTACCTCTAATGATGGAAGGTTATTGGCGTGCGGTACCCTGGCCCGATAAGCAGACATAACCTTGTGTTGTAGGGTGGAACCGTAAGTGAAGATCTTTCACGAATTGGAGGGGGAATCCCCAAGAACAAGATGAACACAAGAGAGAAAACAAGAGGAACACTCAAGAACAAGTCCAATCACACATCCACTAGACCAACAAACACACAAGATCCACAAGGTACATGAACAATCAAAGGGAAACAAGGTACATGGTAGAGTTCATCCCAAATCCTATGAAGGAGATGAGGGCTTGATGATTCACTTGGGGAATCCTTCTCTCTTAGGAGGGCTTGATGATCCTATGGATCCTTCTCCCTTAGGAGGGCTTGATGATCCTAGGGATCCTTCTCCCTTAGGAGGAAACCCACAAGGGGAGATACATGAGCTAAGCTCTATGATTTGTGTCTATTCTTAGCTATCATCTAAATGAGCTAGGTGGGAGGTACTTATAGTCTAGGAACGAAATAGAGGGAGAGGGGGATACAAAGGTCCAAAATGACCATCAAAACGCACACACACTCGGATGGGTCCGGGCACCCGGGGCAAAGGGGTCCGGGCACCCGGACTGGACAGAGGCGCGCGCCAAGCGGGCCGGGCACCCAGGGCTGCAAGGGCCGGGCACCCGGACTGGGCCGAGGGCCGGCTGAAGAGGGGTCGGGCACCCGGGAGGAAGGCAGCAGCTCCAGCGCAGGGGCCGGGCACCCGGGGCCAGCTGGCCGGCCACCCGGGGCGGCGGCTGCAGCGCCCAGCAGCAGGGCCGGGCACCCGGGGCCAACCAGGCCGGGTACCCGAGGTGTCCAGGGAGGGGGCCGGCCAGTAGCTATGGGACCAGGCACCCGGGGATGTCCACGTCCGGGCACCCGGAGTGTCCAGGGGCCTCCGGTCCTCTCGTTCTTCATGCTTCTCTCCTTCTCCTTCTTCTTGTGTGTCCGGGTCTTCATCCTCGCCTCCACACGGTCATCTCCTTGGTACCTGAGAGTACAATATATCTCCATTTGAGGTAGGACCCGGTTCACATGTGAAATCGAATGGAGTTCAAAGAGGAAAGATGTGACCTCGATTTCGACGGTGCATGTGTGAGCTCTCGACGTAGGTCCTTTCCATGCTTGCGGAGGTGGTGTGACATCCATGGTGATGGTTGAGGGATGCTGCGCATCATCTCCCCCCCCCATTGGGAGAGATCCGTCCATGGATCGTCATCCTCATCACCATGGTAACGAGGTGGCGTCGCCGTGTAGAAGTGAACAACCACCAAGCACTTGTCATGTGGAAGCTCCAAATGGTCACTCTCCAATGTCGCACCGTCTTGTAATTTCTTCAAAAGGAGCAAAGATGAGAAGCACGTGGAAAAACAAATGTGGTTGGCATTAAAGCAAAACCAAGCATTCAAGAGGTGATTCACCAAACAAGTGTCGTCATCAAGCATAGCATATGGTGTGACAAGGGGGTGTGGCATGGCATGTAAGAACATAAATTGAGCACATGGAGAAGCATCCTGGAAACAATCATGCAAGGGTGAGGTAAAGGTGCTAATATGTGGGACAAGTGAACAAGCATCTACCTCAATGTCATAGCAAGCATGCATAAGACTCTCAATGAATGGTCTATGGTAGGCATAAGAGTCATTCACAACACCCAAGAATATGATATGACTAAACACATGAAAGTGCAAGACAATCCAAGCATAATGTGCATAGGGTGTAGTGAAAAATGAGTGGCACTCAACACAATATAAAGAGAAATTGTTCATCATGTGTGAGGCAATCAAGGCCAGCATGTAGCAATCAATGGGACATGCCATATGTGAAGGAATGACATTGTTGCAACCAAACATGTGATAGGAGCAAGTAATCCAAGAAGTGGATGCAACATGAGAAAGCATAGAAATCAAGTCGTGCAAACTAGTGGAGCGAAGATGCAACACACTAGAGGAAATCATGGCAATCATGTCATGTGAGCAAAGAGTAGGCATAGGCAATGCACATGGCATATCACAAGCACGATTGTAAAGCAAGATATCATCATAGGAATGGAGCAAATAGCAAACATGGCAATAGCAAGCAATATCTCCACCAAGCTTGCAAATACACATGCACGTAGTAGAATCAATCATCATGTGTAATGCAGAGCATGGGTCACAAATGCATGGCAAAGGCATAGGAATGAGCATATCATGCAAAGTGAACATGGCAATATGGGCATAAAGTGAGAAGTGGTAAATAACCCATAACCAAGTGAGAGCCATGTAGAAGAAATGCGCGAAGTCCTTGCGCGAAGAGAGTGGTGGGAAAGACAATCCATGGGATCCCAAGTCATCATTGCTCTCTAGAGCTCGTTTCGTCAACTCATGGGATTGCGAGGTTGACGAGGTAGAATGTGTATCTACACAAAAGAGACACAAACAAAAGAAAGTGTGTGCGTGGTAAATGAACACAGCATCCATCATGATGTGTATGTGCATGTGTGAGTTAGCACAAGAATAGCATCACTCAAAGAAATTTGATGCATGGTATAAGAACATGTCATCCATCATGAAAGAATAGTTTTTATGCATGGCACGATGGGGGCGCAAATTGAGAATGCAAGTATATGGCACATAACTAGCATGTTTATTCATGGGGAGCATATGGTGCACACAAATAGTGGGATCATGCAAAGTATGGGATGGATCAAAATCTCCTAATATGGATGAGGAAACTATGGGGGTCTCCTCATAGCAATAGCGGAAACATCATATGGAGAAAATGAATAACATCCAAAAAAATGCATATCCGAAGCTAGGTGGTCATGGCATGGCATATGAGATAAATGATGCAAAGGAAGCATATCAATATCATCACAAGAAAAACAAATGCCAATAACCAAGGGCTTGTCGTCTATGCCATATGTGCAAATTGGGTTAATTTTAATGGCATATGCATAGTCACTTTGATGAGATTGCAAATATGACATATTGTTGATCTCATGCATAACATATGACAAGTCAAGCGGATTGTCAAACATGATGTGGACAAGAGAATTATCACAAGAAATCCTATGTAACATGGCATCACAACTAATAGACTCCACATGAGAATCGTCATACTCATCATAAATGGGCAAGTCATCGCATGGGGAAATCGCACTAGCATGAAGCATGGAAATAGGTGGATCAACATCATGCAAGCAATCAATGTCAAGAATGTCCACTACTGGGACTAGAGCATCACCTTCACCTATGTTAACTTGTTCATTCCACTCAAGTGGTGTAGGTGAGGTGGCAAAGACCAAATGGTGGTCATCATCTTCATCTTGATGGAACCATGTGGGGGTGCATCATATTCCACCATGGCCATCATCTTGTCCATAGGAAGGACGAAGTCGTCGAAGATCAGCGCGTCACCATATATGGGACCTATCACCAAATGAGAAGGCACAATAGAGGTAGAGGTTAAGTTGTTAGAAATCGTAATGGCCTCGCATGCCCTATCAACTGCCTCACTCTCTCTATGTGGTGGTAGCTCACTCACTCCCTCAAGGTAGGTGCACTCAATGTCACATATGGTGGAGTCACTCAAATCACTCAAGTGGTGGTGGTGGTGGTTCTCCTCACATGGGAATTGGGGCAACTCATCATATATGGGGCTAGTGGTGAAGTCGCTCTCACTCTCAATATGCTGGCACGAGTCACTCAAGTCATCATACGTCGCCGTGGTCGAAGGGAAAATCCCATGCTCAACCATCTCATCATCGTCGCCGTGGATGAAGGTCAAAGATGTCACATCATCGCTCTCCTCCATGACCGAAGGGAAAATCCCATGCTCGATCATCTCGTCATCATCGCCATGGATGGCCTTGAGAACACTTGGCGAAGATCCTGAAGTGGTGGTAGTAGTCGTAGCTCCATCTTGTTGGTGCTCATCTCGCGGTCTTCTCTTGTGCTCATGATGTCTGGACGTAGCTTGATGTAGAGCTTGTTGGGACTTGTAGGTGTACGCATCGCGAGCAGCTTCATCTTGAAGGTGTTGTAGTGCTTGAGCTCGATGACGTTCCGAAGATTGGCCACTTGAGCGTTGCTACGTCTCGAGCTTGCGTTGGTTTTCCCCGAAGAGGAGGGGGTGATGCAGCACAGTAGCGTAAGTATTTCCCTTAGTTTTTGAGAACCAAGGTATCAATCCAGTAGGAGGTCACGCGCAAGTCCCTCGTACCTGCACAAAACGATAGCAACTCGCAACCAACGCTTAGGGGTTGTCAATCCCTTCACAGTCACTTACGGGAGTGAGATCTGGTAGAGATAATATTTTTGGTATTTTTGGTATAAAGATGCAAAGTAAAAAGGTAAAAGCAAAACAAGTAAATAAAGTGATGGAGATTGATATGATGAGAATAGACCCGGGGGCCATAGGTTTCACTAGTGGCTTCTCTCAAGAGCATAAATATTCTACGGTGGGTGAACAAATTACTGTTGAGCAATTGATAGAATTGAGCATAGTTATGAGGTTATCTAGGTATGATCATGTATATAGGCATCACGTCCGTGACAAGTAGATCGAAACGATTCTTCATCTACTACAATTACTCCACTCATCGACCGCTATCCAGCATGCATCTAGAGTATTAAGTTAAAAACAGAGTAACGCCTTAAGCAAGATGACATGATGTAGAGGAATAAATTCATGCAATATGATAAATACCCCATCTTGTTATCCTCGATGGCAACAATACAATACGTGCCTTGCAACTCTATCTGTCACTGAGTAAGGACACCGCAAGATTGAACCCAAAGCTAAACACTTCTCCCATTGCAAGAACTACCAATCTAGTTGGCCAAACTAAACGGATAATTCGAAGAGACTTGCAAAGATAACTCAATCATACATAAAAGAATTTAGAGAAGATTCAAATATTTTCCATAGGTAAGCTGGATCATAAACCCGCAATTCATCGGTCTCAACAAACACACCGCAAAAAGAAGATTACATCGAATAGATCTCCACGAGAGAGGGGGAGAACATTGTATTGAGATCCAAAAAGAGAGAAGAAGCCATCTAGCTACTAGCTATGGACCCGAAGGTCTGAAGTAAACTACTCACACTTCATCGGAGGGGCTATGGTGTTGATGTAGAAGCCCTCCGTGGTGGATGCCCTCTCCGACGGAGCTCCGGAACAGGCCCCAAGATGGGATCTCGTGGACACAGAAGGTTGCAGCGGTGGAATTAGGTTTTTGTCTCCTGTTCTGATCATACGGGGATACGTAGGTATATATATAGGAGGAAGGAGTACGTCGGTGGAGCTCCGAGGGGCCCACGAGGCAGGGGCGCGCCCAGGGGGCGCCCTCCACCCTCGTGACCTCCCCGGAAGCTTCTTGGAGTACGGTCCAAGTCTCCTGGATCACGTTCGGTGAGAAGATCACGTTCCCGAAGGTTTCATTCCGTTTGGACTCCGTTTGATATTCTGTTTCCTCGAAATACTGAAATAGGCAAAAAAAACAACAATTCTGGGCTGGGCCTCCGGTTAATAGGTTAGTCCCAAAAATAATATAAAAGGGGAAAATAAAGCCCAATATAGTCCAAAACAGTAGATAAAGTAGCATGGAGCAATCAAAAATTATAGATATGTTGGAGACGTATCAGGCATCCCCAAGCTTAATTCCTACTCGTCCTCGAGTAGGTAAATGATAAAAAGAAGAATTTTTGATGCGGAGTGATACTTTGGCATAATTTCAATGTAAATCTTCTTAATCATGGCATGAATATTCAGATCCGAAAGATTCAAGATAAAAGTTCATATTGACATAAAAATAATAATACTTCAAGCATACTAATCAAACAATTATGTCATCTCAAAATAACATGGCCAAAGAAAGTTCACCCTACAAAATCATATAGTTAGGATATGCTTCATTTTCGTCAGACAAAGATGTTCCCAACTTCTATACCCCCGATGACAAGCAAGCAATTATTTCATACTCAAATAATCTCAAACTCTTTCAACCGTCACGCAATACATGAGCGCGAGCCATGGATATAGCACTATGGGTGGAATAGTATATGATGATGGGGATTGTGTGGAGAAGACAAAAAAGGAGAAAGTCTCATACTGACGAGGATAATCAACGAGCTATGGAGATGCCCATCAATTGATGTCAACATGAGGAGTAGGGATTGCCATGCAACGGATGCACTAGAGCTATGAATGCTCAACAAAAGAAAACTAGTGGGTGTGCATCCAACTTGCTTGCTCACGAAGACCTAGGGCATTTTGAGGAAGCCCATCATTGGAATATACAAGCCAAGGTCTATAATGAAAAATTCCCACTAGTATAAACAAGACAATTTATGAGACTCACTATATGAAAAACATGGTGCTACTTTGAAGCACAAATATATGAGACTCACTACATGAAGAACAAGGTGCTATTTTGAAGCACGAGTGTGGTAAAAGGATAGTAACATTGCCCCTTCTCTCTTTTTCTCTCATTTTTTTGGGGCCTTCTCCTTTTTTATTGGCCTTTCTCTTTTTTTTCGTCCGGAGTCTCATCCTGACTTGTGGGGGAATCATAGTCTCCATCATCCTTTTCCTCACTAGGGCAATGCTCTAATAATGATGATCATCACACTTTTATTTTTCTTACAACTCGATATTACAAGTCGACATCTATAACAAAGATATGACTCTATATGAATGCCTTCGGCGGTGTACCGGGATGGTGCAATGAATCAAGAGTGACATGTATGAAAAATAATGCATGGTGGATTTGCCACAAATACGATGTCAACTACATGATCATGCAATGGCAATATGACAAAAGCAAAGTATGTCATGATGAACGGAACGGTGGAAAGTTGCATGGCAATATATCTCGAAATGGCTATGGAAATGCCATAATAGGTAGGTATGGTGGCTGTTTTAAGGAAGATATAAGGAGGTTTATGTGTGAAAGAGCGTATCATATCACGGGGTTTGGATGCACCGGTGAAGTTTGCACCAACTCTCAATGTGAGAAAGGCAATGCATGGTACCGAAGAGGCTAGCAATGGCGGAAAGGTAAAAGTGTGTATAATCCATGGACTCAACATTAGTCAAAAGAACTCATATACTTATTGCAAAAATTTAGAAGTCATCAAAAATCAAGTACTACGTGCATGCTCCTAGGGGGATAGATTGGTAGGAAAAGACCATCGCTCGTCCCCGACCGCCACTCATAAGGATGCACAAGCCAGGTACAATTCATGTTTCAAATTTGTTACACAACTTTAACCATACGTGCATGCTACGGGACTTGCTAACTTCAACACAAGTATTTCTCAAATTCACAACTATTCAATTAGCACGACTTTGATATTATCACCTCCATATCTCAAAACAATTATCAAGCATCAAACTTAATTTAATTCACTCAAAAAGAAAGTCTCACATATCTTGAACACCAAGTATATTAACATTAAGCAAATTACCATGCTATTAGCGACTCTCAAAATAATCTAAGTGAAGCATGAGAGATCAAGTTTCTTTAAAACAAATCCACCACCGTGCTCTAAAAGATCTAAGTGAAGCACTAGAGCAAAAATTATCACGCTCAAAAGATATAAGTGAAGCACATAGAGCAAAACTATCAAGCTCAAAAGATATAAGTGAAGCACAAAGAGTATTCTAACAAATTTCAATTCATATATGGTTCTCTCAAAAGGTGTGTACAGCAAGGATGATTGTGGTAAACTAACAAGCAAAGACGCAAATAATACAAGACGCTCCAAGCAAAACACATATCATGTTGGTGAATAAAAATATAGCTCCAAGTAAATTACCGATGGAAGTGGACGAAAGTGGGGATGCCTTCCGGGGCATCCCCAAGCTTTGACTTTTTGGTGTCCTTGGATTATCTTGGTGGTGCCATGGGCATCCCCAAGCTTAGGCTCTTGCCACTCCTTGTTCCATAATCCATCAAAAGAATTCACCCAAAACTTGAAAACTTCACAACACAAAACTCAACAGAAATCTCGTGAGCTCCGTTAGAGAAAGAAAACAAAAGACTACTTCAAGGTGCTGTAATGAACTCATTCTTTATTTATATTGGTGTTAAACCTACTGTATTCCAACTTCTCTATGGTTTATAAACTAATTTACTAGCCATAGATTCATCAAAATAAGCAAACAACACACGCAAAACAGAATCTGTCAAAAACAGAACAGTCTGTAGTAATCTGTAACTAACGCAAACTTCTGGAACTCTAAAAATTTTACCAAAATAGGAAGTCCTGGACAATTTGTTTGTTGATCAGCAGCAAAAAGAATCAACGCAAAAGCACTCTCCAGTAAAACATGGCAGCTAATCTCGTGAGTGCTAAAGTTTCTGTTTTTCAGCAGAATCAAATCAACTATCATCGTAGGTTATCCTATAGGTCCTTCTTGGCACAAACACTAATTAAAACATAAAACCACATCCAAACAGAAGGTAGATGGATTATTTATTCCTAAACATAACCAAAAACAAAAAACACAAAATAAAATTGGGTTGCCTCCCAACAAGCGCTATCGTTTAACGCCCCTAGCTAGGCATTGATATTTCAATGATGCTCACAAGAAAGACAAGAATTGAAGCACAAATAGAGCATCATAAATCATGTGACAAACACATCTAAGTCTAACATACTTCCTATGCATAGGCATATTATAGGCAAACAAATTTGCAAGGCAAGCAAAAACTAGCCTATGCAAGGAAGAAGAAGGTAACGATAGCAATCTCAACATGGAGAGAGGTAATTTAGTAACATGAAAACTTCTACAACCATATTTTCCTCTCTCATAATATTTACATGTAGGATCACAAGCAAATTTAACAAAATAGCTATCACATAACATATTCTCAACACGATCCACATGCATGCAAAGTTGACACTCTTCCAAGATAGTGGGATTAACATTAACTAAAGTCATGACCTCTCCAAACCCACTTTCATCAAAAATACAATAAGATTGAACATTCTCCAAATATGTGGGATCTAAAGTTGACACTCTTCCAAACCCACTTTCAATAGTATTGCAAACGTTATTATCAATCTCATATTCATCATGGGGGTTAAATAAATTTTCAAGATCAAAAGAAGAATCATCTCAATCATGATCATTGCAACAAGTAGTAGTCATAGCAAAACTAGCATCCCCAAGCTTAGGGTTTTGCATACTATTGGCATAATTTACATTAAAAGAATTTATCATAAAATCATTCCAATCATGCTTTTTATTTAAAGATCTATCATGAAGATAATCTAGTGCACCCAAATCACTAGGAATTGGTTCCTCATAATTGGATCTCTTAAAAAGATTGGCAACCGGATCAGGATCCATAGACTTTTAGCAAGCAAAGATGCAAGCAAAAAGAAGGCACAAGCAAACATAAGATCGAACGGAAGAAGGGCAAATAAAACGGCAAGGGTGAAGTGGGGGAGAGGAAAACGAGAGGCAACTGGCAAACAATGTAATGCGAGAGATAGGGATTGTGATGGGTACTTGGTATGTTGACTTTTGCGTAAGCCTCCCCAGCAACGGCGCCAGAAATCCTTCTTGCTACGTCTCGAGCTTGCGTTGGTTTTCCCCGAAGAGGAGGGGGTGATGCAGCACAGTAGCGTAAGTATTTCCCTCAGTTTTTGAGAACCAAGGTATCAATCCAGTAGGAGGTCACACGCAAGTCCCTCGTACCTGCACAAAACGATAGCAACTCGCAACCAACGCTTAGGGGTTGTCAATCCCTTCACGGTCACTTATGAGAGTGAGATCTGATAGAGATAATATTTTTGGTATTTTTGGTATAAAGATGCAAAGTAAAAAGGTAAAAGCAAAACAAGTAAATAAAGTGATGGATATTGATATGATGAGAATAGACCCGGGGGCCATAGGTTTCACTAGTGGCTTCTCTCAAGAGCATAAATATTCTACGGTTGGTGAACAAATTACTGTTGAGCAATTGATAGAATTGAGCATAGTTATGAGGTTATCTAGGTATGATCATGTATATAGGCATCATGTCCGTGACAAATGGATCGAAACGGTTCTGCATCTACTACTATTACTCCACTCATCGACCGCTATCCAGCATGCATCTAGAGTATTAAGTTAAAAACAGAGTAACGCCTTAAGCAAGATGACATGATGTAGAGGAATAAATTCATGCAATATGATAAATACCCCATCTTGTTATCCTCAATGGCAACAATACAATACGTGCCTTGCAACTCTTTCTATCACTGAGTAAGGACACCGCAGGATTGAACCCAAAGCTAAACACTTCTCCCATTGCAAGAACTACCAATCTAGTTGGCCAAACTAAACGGATAATTCGAAGAGACTTGCAAAGATAACTCAATCATACATAAAAGAATTTAGAGAAGATTCAAATATTTTCCATAGATAAGCTGGATCATAAACCCGCAATTCATCGGTCTCAACAAACACACCGCAAAAAGAAGATTACATCGAATAGATCTCCACGAGAGAGGGGGAGAACATTGTATTGAGATCCAAAAAGAGAGAAGAAGCCATCTAGCTACTAGCTATGGACCCGAAGGTCTGAAGTAAACTACTCACACTTCATCGGAGGGGCTATGGTGTTGATGTAGAAGCCCTCCGTGGTGGATGCCCTCTCCGGTGGAGCTCCGAAAAAGGCCCCAAGATGGGATCTCGTGGATACAGAAGGTTGCGGCGGTGGAATTAGGTTTTTGGCTCCTGTTCTGATCAAACGGGGATACGTAGGTATATATAGGAGGAAGGAGTATGTCGGTGGAGCTCCGAGGGGCCCACGAGGCAGGGGGCGCGCCCAGGGGGGCGCGCCCTCCACCCTCGTGACCTCCCCGGAAGCTTCTTGGAGTAGGGTCCAAGTCTCCTGGATCACGTTCGGTGAGAAGATCACGTTCCCGAAGGTTTCATTCCATTTGGACTCCGTTTGATATTCTGTTTCCTCGAAATACTGAAATAGGCAAAAAAACAGCAATTCTGGGCTGAGCCTCCGGTTAATAGGTTAGTCCCAAAAATAATATAAAAATGGAAAATAAAGCCCAATATAGTCCAAAACAGTAGATAAAGTAGCATGGAGCAATCAAAAATTATAGATACGTTGGAGACGTATCAAGCGTCGCCGCCTTGAAGATGACGAAGGGGAATAAGACTTGTAGTTGGCCATCATTGCTCGTACTTGATCCCTTTGTTCGGCCAACTTGGTGTCGAGGTAGTTCCTTATCCTTGCTTCGTTTTGGTGAATGTCGATGGCGAGTCGCTCAATGCCTTGCATTGCTCGTTGTAGTCCAAAGATGGACGTTTTGGTGATGTAGTTGTTCGCGTTGTTGTTGTCATGGAAGACCGGAGATGAAATGCCTTGCCTATCCATCACAATACTCGAGTAGAGGTGAGTAGGAAATGAGATAAACAATACCAAGTTACCTTTTCCCAAAGTTGAGGATGTATCCCGTTTCACTCAATGTGAGATGAAAGAATAGTGGAATTGGTACCGGACTTGTTCACTCACACCTATCAAGTAAAGCTTATAGTGGAGCTCGGTGAGGATAGTGGCACAAAAATTTGATGCAAAATGTTAGCAAGAGTCAATAATGTTGGAAAAGATTCACAAATTCGCAAGTGAAACAAGTAGACCAATAGCAATATGTGGCACATGGAAACACACACACAGATAGATAAATGGGGTCGTGCAACCAAGGAATGAGCACAAAATGTGGAATCCATGGAAAACGCTCGTGTTGCACAACTCAGGAGAGACGCTAGCACGATTGCTCAATAGGCAGATACGACACTTATGCACAACCTATAAGATGCAAAATGTATGAGTTTTCGATCCCAAGTATGCTATGTGTATGATGTTCCCGGTGTTCCTCTCAAGATGATCCAAGATGATCAGATATGACAATCTTATGTGCAATGTGGTATGATGATGCTATGGCTCTTGCTCACAAGCACTTTGCTCTCTTTTTGCTTAAAAGCTTATTCCTTTTTTTATATGGCCACTTATGCAAAATGCACAAACCAAGATAGCAATTGTGTATATGCAGGAACGATCTTGTGACACAAGGGATTATATGATGATGCCAAGATGACACCAATATGATATGGTATGTATGCAATGGAAGGTACGGATCACTAATGTGCACAAGTAATGTTGCCGGCAATACTCAAATGGCTAGTCTCGATAGGCAAGTGACGCAAAATGGGCTAAGGGGTTAACAATGCAATGGCAAGAATGTACAAAGAAGGGATACCACGATACCAATGTGATATGGAGGTTACCGTTCTTGCTTACGGTTAGGTTGTCAAAAACGGTGAAGTGGTCGATGTCGATGACGACCTCATGGCGATGATGAGTGGCGGTGTTCTTGATGTAGACCCGTCCCTAATTAGCCGAAACACCTTAGGAAATGGTAAAAAACCGCGAACTCAAAATCTCAAGGAAAATGTCAAATGGAGGTAGCGGAAAGCGTTGGTGGTTCCGGAGTTAGCAATGGGGAAGTGGTGGTGGTGGTTGATGACGAAGCAACCGTCCCTAAGTAGCCGAAACACCTTAGGAGACTCAAGTCACCACTCAAGCAACCACAAATGCTATATGGATCGAAAATGGGTTAGGTTGCGGAAAGCTATGGTGGTTTGGCAGATGATATGGTGGATGGCCTATGCGAAGATGCCAAAATGCCAAAAACTTTATGGAGTCAAATGATGTTGGAACCTACCTATATGGATGGGGGATGTCAATAGCTACTCAACGAGCTAAAAAACGTCAAAATCGGACTCCGGGAGCAAAAGTTATGGACGAAACGGTGAGTGTAAGTGGGCTGATTCGGGGGGTGCAGGCACCCGGGGTGGTGAGGGGAAAACAGACTGGGGGGGGGGGCGGGTGCCCGGGGCTTGGGGTGCAGGCACCCGGGGGGTCAGCGGGGATGCGTGGGAGGGTCCGGGTGCCCGAGGTTTGAGGTCCGGGTGCCCGGGGTGACGGATTTGGGCGGAAATTCGTGGGAAGATGCAAGAAATTGGTGGATTTCGTGGAGGGAAAGGTGGAGATGGATGGGGGGAATGCTAGATCCACTTGAAACCAAGCAAATCCGTGGATCAAATCCAACAAAATCTCATCAAACCAACAAATCACAAAAAAAATTGGGGCTATTTTTGGTGGGGAATTTTTGAAATTGGGGAAGAACACACAAAATTAGGCTAGAAAACAAAGAGGGGAGGCTCCAATTTCGTGATCAACGTGGCTCATGATACCAAGATGTTGTAGGGTGGAACCCTAAGTGAAGATCTTTCACGAATTGGAGGGGGAATCCCCAAGAACAAGATGAACACAAGAGAGAAAACAAGAGGAACACTCAAGAACAAGTCCAATCACGCATCCACTAGACCAACAAACACACAAGATCCACAAGGTACATGAACAATCAAAGGGAAACAAGGTACATGGTAGAGTTCATCCAAAATCCTATGAAGGAGATGAGGGCTTGATGATTCACTTGGGGAATCCTTCTCCCTTAGGAGGGCTTGATGATCCTATGGATCCTTCTCCCTTAGGAGGGCTTGATGATCCTAGGGATCCTTCTCCCTTAGGAGGACACCCACAAGGGGAGATGCATGAGCTAAGCTCTATGATTTGTGTCTATTCTTAGCTATCCTCTAAATGAGCTAGGTGGGAGGTACTTATAGTCTAGGGATGAAATAGAGGGAGAGGGGGATACAAAGGTCCAAAATGACCCTCAAAACGCACACACACTCGGATGGGTCCGGGCACCTGGGGCAAAGGGGTCCGGGCACCCGGACTAGACAGAGGCGCGCGCCAGGCGGGGCTGGGCACCCGGGGCTGCAAGGGCCGAGCACCCGGACTAGGCCGAGGGCCGGCTGAAGAGGGGTCGGGCACCCAGGGTGCCAAGCCCGGGCACCCGGGGGAAGGCAGCAGCCCCAGCGCAGGGGCCGGGCACCCGGGGCCAGCTGGCCGGCCACCCAGGGCGGCGGCTGCAGCGCCCAGCAACAGGGCCGGGCACCCGGGGCCAACCAGGCAGGGCACTCGGGGCGTCCAGGGAGGGGGCCGGCCGGCAGCTAGGGGACCAGGCACCCAGGGATGTCCACGTCCGGGCACCCGGAGTGTCGAGGGGCCTTCGGTCCTCTCGTTCTTCACGCTTCTCTCCTTCTCCTTCTTCTTGTGTGTCCGGGTCTTCGTCCTCGCCTCCACACGGTCATCTCCTCGGCACCTGAGAGTGCAATATATCTCCATTTGAGGTAGGACCCGGTTCACATGTGAAATCGAATGGAGTTCGAAGAGGAAATAAGTGACCTTGGTTTCGACGGTGCATGTGCGAGCTCTCGACGTAGGTCCTTTCCATGCTTGCGGAGGTGGTGTGACATCCATGGTGATGGTTGAGGGATGCTCCGCATCACCTTGTGTGCCCGTTGATGTTGGTATGGTACCTTGTCCCCGTTTGGGACCGTTTATGTTTTGCCATGACGGTGGCCGTTGGTGTCTGGGGTAGACACGGGGCCACCCATGACTTAGCCCAGTGGGGAGTTAGTCAGAGTGGCCGGGAGAGTATCATGGCAATGGAGGGTGAGGGAGTCCTGGACTAGGGGGTGTCCGGATAGCCGGACTATCAATATCCGCCGGACTCCCAGACTACGAAGATAGAAGATTGAAGACTCCGGCTCATGTCCGGAAGGTACTTTCCTTGGCGTGGAAGGCAAGCTTGGCGATACGGATATGTAGATCTCCTACCATTGTAACCAACTCTATGTAACCCTAGCCTCTCCGGTGTCTATATAAACCGGAGGGCCTTAGTCCGTAGGACACAACATTACATCTCAACAATCATACCATAGGCTAGCTTCTAGGGTTTAGCCTCCTTGATCTCGTGGTAGATCTACTCTTGTACTACCCATATCATCAATATTAATCAAGCAGGACGTAGGGTTTTACCTCCATCGAGAGGGCCTGAACCTGGGTAAAAACATTGTGTCCTTCGTCTCCTGTTACCATCCGCCTAGACGCACAGTTCGGGACCCCCTACCCGAGATCCGCCAGTTTTGACACCGACATTGGTGCTTTCATTGAGAGTTCCTCTGTGTCGTCACCGATAGGCTCGATGGCATCTTCAATCATCAACGCTGTCCAGGGTGAGACTTTTCTCCCCGGACAGATCTTCGTATTCGGTGGCTTTGTACTGCGGGCCAATTCTCTTGGCCATCTGGAGCAGATCAAAAGCTACGCCCCTGGCCGTCAGGTCAGATTCGGAAGCTTAAACTTCACGGCCGATGACCACGGAGACTTGATCTCCGACGGACTCGAGCCACAGCCAAGCGCGCTGCACTGCGACGATGGGCATGATCTAGCTCTGCCGCCGGACAGTGCTTTGGTGGCCGCACTCGAATCCGCTCCGACTACTAGCCCGGAGCCGATTGCCCATATCAAGGGTCGGTGGATAGACGCCGCCCCGGGGGCTTCAACATCCACGGCGATGGAGCCGAATACCAATCTTGTCCCCTGCGAAACTCGTGATCCCGAGGTGCCGGACTCCTCGCCGGACTCCGAGCCTCCCGCGCCCCTGCAAATTAAACCGGATTGGGCGCCGGTTATGGAATTCACCGCCGCGGACATCTTTCAGCACTCGCCTTTCGGCGATATCCTGAATTCTCTGAAGCATCTCTCACTATCAGGAGAATCCTGGCCGGACTATGGCCAGGACGGTTGGAGTTCGGACAACAAAGAAATTCAGAGCCCACCCACCACCCACTTTGTAGCCACTGTCGAGGATCTAACCGACATGCTAGACTACGACTCCGATGACATCGACGCTATGGACGATGATGCCGGAGACAAACAGGACCCAGCACCCACGGGGCACTGGAAGGCCACCTCGTCATATGACGTCTACATGGTGGACACCCCAAAAGAAGGGGATGGCGAAAAAGCAGCGGAGGAAGATTCTTTAAAGAAGCAGCCAAAACGCCGGCGTCAGTGGCGCCCCTCTAAATCCCGCCACAACAAGAATGGAGATTCCGGCACGGGAGACAATAACACTCCGGAGAGTGCCAAAGACGATCCCCTCCTGCAAGACTCAGCACAGGAGGACACAGAAGCAAGCCCCCACGACAGGGCGGCAGACGAAGGGATTGAGGATGATAACTACATGCCTCCCTCCAAAGACGAAGCGAGCCTCAACGATGATGAATTCGTCATACCCGAGGATCCCGTCGAACAAGAGCGCTTTAGGCGCAGGCTCATAGCCACCGCAAATAGCCTAAAGAAAAAGCAGCAACAGCTTCAAGCTGATCAAGATCTGCTAGCCGATCGATGGACCGAGGTCCTCGTGGCCGAAGAACTCCCCTCCAAAATTTACCCAAGACGCAAGCTGCTCCCCCGATTAGAGGAGGAAGCATACATACCTTCATCACCAGCGCATGACATGGCTGACAGACCACCCCGTGGTCGCGACAGAGAGGCATCCAGGCCCCCAGCCAAGACCGTACCCCGACATCGATCCAAGAGTACGAAGCCAAAAGGGAACGCGCCGGACTTGCGAGACATCTTGGAGGACAAAGCAAGACAATCCAGATCCATCTATGGATCACGTGGGCGCCCTACGACCCACGACGAATACCGTCGCGCCGAACATAACGCCTGCCGGGCCGAACATAGCAGACAGCACTCACTCGAGCTGCGTCGCGATATTGCTCAATACAGGGGTGCCGCACACCCGTTATGCTTCACTGATGAGGTAATGGATCATCAGATCCCCGAAGGGTTCAAACCCGTGAATATCGAATCTTACGATGGTACAACAGACCCCGTGGTGTGGATCGAAGATTATCTTCTCCACATCCATATGGCCCGCGGCGACGATCTCCACGCCATCAAATATCTCCCACTCAAGCTTAAAGGACCAGCTCGGCATTGGCTCAACAGCCTGCCCGCAGAGTCAATTGGGTGTTGGGAAGACCTGGAGGCCGCATTCCTTGATAACTTCCAAGGTACATATGTGCGACCACCAGACGCCGATGACCTAAGCCACATTATTCAGCAGCCAGACGAATCGGCCAGACAATTCTGGACACGGTTCTTGACGAAGAAAAATCAAATCGTCGACTGTCCGGATGCGGAGGCCCTTGCAGCCTTCAAACATAACATCCGGGACGAATGGCTAGCCCGGCACCTGGGGCAAGAGAAGCCGAAATCCATGGCAGCCCTCACATCGTTAATGACCCGCTTTTGTGCGGGAGAGGACAGCTGGCTAGCCCGCAGCAACAATCTCCGCAAAAATTCTGGCAGTCCGGACACTAAGGACAACCAGGGCAGGTCACGTCGAATCAAAAACAAACGCCGCATTAACGGCAACGACAAAGAGGATACGGCAGTCAATGCCGGATTCCGAGGCTCAAAGCCCGGTCAACGGAAGAAGCCATTTAAACGAACAACTCCGGGTCCGTCCAATCTGGACCGAATACTCGACCGCTCATGCCAGATACATGGCACCCCCGAAAAGCCAGCTAATCACACCAATAGAGATTGTTGGGTGTTCAAGCAGGCCGGCAAGTTAATTGCCGAACACAATGACACGGGGCTAAATAGCGACGACGAGGAGGAGACCCGGCCGCCAAACAATAGAGAACAGAAGGGTTTCCCCCCGCAAGTGCGGACGGTGAATATGATTTACGCAACCCATATACCCAAGAGGGAGAGGAAGCGCGCACTACGGGACGTCTACGCGATGGAGCCAGTCGCCCCGAAGTTCAATCCATGGTCCTCCTGCCCGATCACTTTCGATCGACGAGACCATCCGACCAGCATACGCCATGGCGGATTCGCCGCATTGGTCTTAGACCCAATCATCGATGGATTTCACCTCACAAGAGTCCTGATGGACGGCGGCGGCAGCCTGAACCTGCTTTATCAGGACACAGTGCGCAAAATGGGCATAGACCCATCCAGGATCAAACCTACTAAGACAACCTTTAAAGGTGTCATCCCAGGAGTGGAAGCCAACTGTACAGGCTCAGTCACACCGGAAGTGGTCTTCGGATCCCCGGATAATTTCTGGAGCGAAGAGTTAATCTTCGACATAGTCCCGTTCCGTAGCGGCTATCATGCCTTGCTCGGACGAACCGCGTTTGCAAAATTCAACGCGGTGCCGCATTATGCATACCTAAAGCTCAAGATGCCAGGCCCTCGTGGAGTCATTACGGTCAATGGAAATACGGAACGCTCCCTCCGAACGGAGGAACATACAGTGGCTCTCGCGGCAGAAGTACAGAGCAGCCTTTTACGGCAATTCTCTAGTCCGGCAGTCAGAAAGCCGGACGCATCAAAGCGCGCCCGGAGCAACACTAACCAAGACCACCCGGCGCGATCAGAGCACACGTAGCAATGCGGCCCCCACCCTCGCCCGCGCATGATCGCAAGAATAACACTCCGCGTACATCATTACGCTTTGGAGATACCATGGGCACAGGGGAGGGGCATAACCACAAGGACCAAAGAGTGCGGCTCGACCACACCAGGGGCTCATGCTAGCGCCCCCCTTGGCTTTGTTTTTTACCTTTTCTTTCTTTCTTTTTCTTTTGCATACACAGGACTCTATTAACCAGAAGCCCTGTCCAACGGCGAACTTGCCGAACTCAAGATGCAACAGTCAGGGATTAAAGAAGGCTGCGACGAACACTCAGGTGGTCTCCATTACGAGCATTAAATTCGATTACATACACCAAGTCCGCAGCTTATCCCTGGAGGGGGGCATGTTAATTTAGTCCGAATCCCTTGCTTACTGCACTATTTGTACCAGTCCGCTTTATTAGCAGACCTTCTTTTACAAATAACGCAACACTTCCTTCTTGCAAGTACATTACCTTTTCATTGCAATTGCGTTATCTTTTACATATGTTCATTATATGACATCCTGCACCCGTATACTTTGGTACGGCCGAATACACCAGGGGCTTCTGTTCCCCATATTATGGTGTGATTAAGTCCGAACACTTTCACAAGTGCGGCACCCCGAACTTATAGCATTATATGAATCAGCTCCGAATCATGTCTTGGGTCAATAGTTGGGTTTGCCCGGCTCCCATGTTTTGGTACCTTACGTTCCGTTCCGTCGGCTAAGGTAGCACTGGGAGAACCACTGCGATTGCGCCCCGATTGAGCCGGGTTAAGACCTCAGTGGAGAAAGCTAAAACTGACTGGCATGATAAGGCGAGAGACTAGTCGCTGTTCGAGAGGTTCTTTCGGGTCCTTAAAGGCTCATGCCGCTTCGAGCGAAGTTCCGGATGATGTCCGAAGAAGACGTGGATAGCGCCCCGGATTCGGTCTTCCGGATACCAGGGGCTTCGCCGAAATTTAAAATTGTAGAATTCTATGGCTAAGTGAGAGTGTTCAAGCATTATAAGTCCGGTCGCCTTGTTCGTCGTGTTGAGCGCCTCCCTAGATGGACCCAATAATGGGAACAAGAGTGCTCAAGTTTATCACCGAACACCCCAGCCTTTGTAGCCCGGGGGCTGAAGCCAACGACTTGCCATCTCTCAGATTTAACAAACGGCCACACAGAAGGTAATATTTTAAATTAAACAAAGCGTTGCTCATGGCGCATATAAACGAGGTTTTCAGCGCACAGGATAAAAACACAGCGAGTTCACTCAAAGATTACATTAAGGGGACATTCTTCTGCAATATCGCGGGCTCCCTTCAGGACAACTTTATAATATCGCTCCGGCGTACGATGCTCCTTGCCCGGCGGCGGCGGATCCGTGAGAAGCTTCTCCGCATCCAGCTTGCCCCATTGCACCTTTATGCGGGCAAGGGCCCGACGGGCGCCTTCAATACAGGCGGAGCGCTTGATCACATCCAGCCTGGGGCATGCATCCACCAGCCGCTGCACTAGGCCAAAGTAGCTACCAGGCATGGCCTGCCCAAGCCACAGCCGGACTGTGAGGCCCTTCATGGCCTCCTCAGCTACCTTGTGGAGTTCGACCAGCTGCTTCAGCTGGTCGCTTGGGGGCACCGGATGGCCGGCCTCGGCATACTGAGACCAGAAGACCTTCTCCGTTGAGCTCCCCTCCTCGCCACGATAGAACGCAGCGGCATCAGTCGCACTACGCGGCAGATCTGCAAATGCCCCTGGAGAGCTCCGAATTCGGGTAAGTATCCGGTAATTTACATTAACATGCTTGCTCTGCATGAAAAACACCTTACCCGCCACTATCTTCTTCATGTCCTCTACTTCCTCATGGGCCTTCTGGGCCTCGGCCTTGGCGGACTTGGCACTTTCGAGAGCCGAGGCAAGCTCGGACTCTCGAGTCTTGGAGTCACGCTCCAAACTCTCATGCTTTTTCATGAGAGCCTGGAGCTCTTGCCGAACTTCCGCCACCAGTGCCGTTTGCTTTTCTCGCTCAGACCGTTCTGTGGCCACATTGAGTTCGGCCACGGACACGGCATCCTTCAGGGCTGCCACCTCGTTAATGGCCACTGCATTCAATATATTATCCTTATTAATCATGTTTGCAACCGAAACCCTTTTCTGTAAGGTACTTATTTAAAGCGGTGTTATTCACCTTCTTTTTCCTTGAGCTGCCTCTTGGCATGGCCGAGCTCTTGCTCCGATCGCTCAAGATCCTTCTTCAGCGTCTCGACCTACACCGTTAATGCGGCAGAGGTCAATAGCGCAGCCTGCAAACCCATATGGACATATTTTTTAGCAACCCTGCGTCTATTTTGTTAGATCCTTAGTCCGGCTTTTTCTTTCCGAACACCGGACCAAGCATCAGGGGCTACTATCTATGCGGTATTATATTACTTAATTTTAACCCTCTTACCTCAAAGCCTGTTAGAAGGCTGTTGCAGGCTTCGGTCAGCCCGCCCTTGGCGAGCTGAACCTTCTCAATCACCGCACTCATGAGAGTGCGGTGTTATTCCTCGATGGAAGCGCCGTTAAGCGCCTCCAGCAGGTTATCCGGCGCCTCCGGTTGGACGGGGGCCGCCGGCGCCACAGTCCTGCCCTTCTTTCGAAGGGGCCGCTTGCCGGACTCTGGAACCACTGCAGGTTCCGAGGTGGAGTCCGGCACGAAGTCCGGGGGGTTGCCTGACGACACCTCCGGAGCCTCCTCCTGGCGAGTCCCTCTGTGGGATTCCGCCTCGTCGTCCTCGTCGACACGTGGGGTAGAGGCGGTCGGGATGGAATTTACATCCGACGGCGCCAAAGACCCGCTCATCGAGTCGGGAAGATCGTCAACGGCCGGACTACGGGTAGAACGCGGCGTTAGGAGGACACTACATGGCATACAGTGCACGGCATATAAATGGTCTGAATACTTACGATCCTGCCGGACGCCTAGCCCTTGGAGGCCACTCTTCCTCGCCAACATCGATGTTGGCAAAACTGTCCGAGGGGATAGTTCTCCCCCTCTTGGACCCTTTGGCCGCCCCGGTTGGGGAGGCCTTCCTCTTCTTCTCTCCCTCCTCCGGGAGAGAGTACTCCTCCTCCTCCTCGTCTTCGGGGGAGGAGTCCTCGTCGTCATCGTCAGACGCCTGATTGCGGGAACTCTTTCGAGTCCCCGTGGCCACCTTCTTGGCCTCTTCTCCGGCACCACGTACGGTGCCGGAACCAGCGGCCTTGCTAAGCGGGCGTCCACTGGTTCTTCTGGCATGGGAGCCGGGCTGATGAGCAGCTGGGCCTTCTCCATCCAGTCCTGTCAAAGGAAGAGGCAGATTAAAAACCTCACTAGAGTCAATCTAGTTACTTCAAGTGTCCCGTAATGGGGTCAAATCACTTACCTTGTCAGTCGGAGACTGCAAGCGGAATCCGCGGTCTTCGGTCGCGGATGCGGGGGCTTCGACGCCCTTGAACAGCACCCTCCAGGCGCCTTCGTACATTGTGTCGAAGAGCGCGCTCAACATCTGGTGCTGTTCCGGATTAAACTCCCACAGATGAAATGCCCGTTCTTGGCACGGGAGAATCCGCCGGAGGAGCATGACCTGGACCACGTCGACGAGCCGGAGCCTATTGCTCACCAGCTTCTTGATGCAGGCTCGAAGTCCCATCACCTCCACCGGATCACCCCACTGCAAGCCCTTCTCTTTCCAGGAGGTGAGCTGCGTGGGGATTCCAGATCTAAATTCGGGGGCCGCCGCCCATGTAGGCTCGCGCGGCTCGGTGATGTAGAACCACCCCGATTGCCACCCCTTGACGGAGTCCACGAAGGTCCCTTCTAGCCAAGGGACATTGGGCAGCTTGCCCAACATGGCGCCTCCGCATTCCGCTTGTGTCCACTTCACAATCTTCGGCTTGACGTTGAAGGTCTTGAGCCACAGGCCGAAGTGGGGCCGGATGCAGAGAAAGGCCTCGCACACGACGATAAACGCCGAGATGTTGAGGACGAAGTTCGGCGCCAGATCGTGGAAATCCAGGCCGTAGTAAAACATGAGCCCCCGGACAAATGGATGGAGCGGAAAGCCTAGTCCGCGGAGGAAGTGGGGAAGGAAAACAACCCTGTCATGAGGCCCCGGGGTAGGAATGAGCTGCCCCTCGTCGGGCAGCCGATGCGCGATGTCGCCGGAAAGGTATCCGGCGTCGCGCAGCTTGGTGATGTCCTCCTCCTTGGCAGTGGAGGCCATCCATTTGCCTCCCCCTCCAGACATATTCGGAGAAGGGTCGAGGCGGGATGCGCGAGCTTAGGCGCTGGAGCTTGGGTTCGCAGGGATGGATGAGCAAAGGAGGAAGAAGGCGTAGGTGAGAAGGTAAATCCTTATCCCTTATATATAGGCGGACGAAACTACGCGTCCCTCACCGGCCTGGTAAAACTCGCTTATCTCCCAAGCGCCACCATCAATGGTGCGGTTGGGTTACCCACGCACGTATTGATGAGAATCCCGGAATAAGGGGAACACGATCTCTGCTTCGACAGGACGTGCCAAGGAAACCGCTTCGCTGAACGTGCTGAGGTGGTATAGTAATTCAAACAAGAGCTTGGTAGCGGCATGATGTCACGCCGCATAATACGTCAGCAGATTGGATCAGTATATGTGTTTTATTCTCTCTCTACGTTTGGAATGTGGAATTTATTTTGCAGAGCCGGACACTATCCTGGTGTTCATTATTTTCTCCGAATTATTCAAGGAGGGGAACCCACCTTGCAATGCCGAACATTATGCACGCCGGACTTATCGTCATTGAAGACTGGTTCAGGGGCTACTGAGGGAGTCCTGGACTAGGGGGTGTCCGGACAGCCGGACTATCAATATCCGCCGGACTCCCAGACTACAAAGATAGAAGATTGAAGACTCCGGCTCGTGTCCGGAAGGTACTTTCCTTGGCGTGGAAGGCAAGCTTGGCGATACGGATATGTAGATCTCCTACCATTGTAACCGACTCTGTGTAACCCTAGCCTCTCCGGTGTCTATATAAACCGGAGGGCCTTAGTCCGTAGGACACAACATTACATCTCAACAATCATACCATAGGCTAGCTTCTAGGGTTTAGCCTCCTTGATCTCGTGGTAGATCTACTCTTGTACTACCCATATCATCAATATTAATCAAGCATGACGTAGGGTTTTACCTCCATCGAGAGGGCCTGAACCTGGGTAAAAACATTGTGTCCCTCGTCTCCTGTTACCATCCGCCTAGACGCACAGTTCGGGACCCCCTACCCGAGATCCGCCGGTTTTGACACCGACAGAGGGGTTTTGTTGGAATGCCATTGGTCCACCCGAATGGGAGTGCGAGGCCATGGGTTCCTTGGTGTGGGTACAGTGCGCTACCTCTGCTGAGTGTATTAAATCTATCGATAGCCGAGTCCACGGTTACGGACACGCTCAAAAGTAGGTCACACCATGGGTCAGCGTTTTAAATAAATCTTGCACACTAAATTAATAACATGGCACTGATGGAAAGAGGATGGTTGGAAAACCATGTTGATGTTGATGACCAAGATGTTGGTCCGTTTGTGATCCGAGAGAGATCATTGTTTGGTTACGAGGTAACCCGTTTGATGACCACGAGGTTGATCTGCTTTGTGATCCGGGAAAGATCACCATTTGGTTACGTGGTAACCCGTTGGTAAGCAAGTCCGTGGGACTTGAGGCACGAGATTTTATTCACTGCAACCATAGCATGATTTGCATTGATGATTAAATTGGTTAATATCATGATATTATTTGTCATTATGTTTATGCTTGTTGTGAGCTTGCAAGTACATTCAATGTACTGACCTGGCGTGTCATGCCAGATTTCAGGAAAGGTTCGTTGGAACGGAGTGCTGTTCGAGTCTAGATCGTGTTCACATCGGTGCCCCTGTGCTATGGAGTCCCGTTCGTCGTTGTTCCGCTGCCGCGTAGTTGTCATGATCAAGGCCCCCTTATGTTCATTAAATAATGCACATATTGTTCAACCGCATCGTGGGTGCCGCTTGGCCTCCTAACTTGTTGTAATATGAACCATGTTCCGCTAGCATCAATAAAGCGGTTGTTTTCTGTACCAAGATGTTGTGTGTTGCTAGAAGACATGGTCTCTGGGCTGGCAATGCAAGGTAAACCGGTTGCTCTGAGCCGGGGTGCCATAAGTTTTCAAGGAGAATCTTTATCAAGATGAAGTCTGCTCCTAAGATCAAACATTGATTAGAGGGAGTGTTAGGATTAATTAATGAATGATAATTAAGAATAACCCCCTGCTTTTACTAATCATAGGCAATTGCATCAGCCACGTCAGTTCCCTGCCGAAAACCTGTCTTGTTGAATAAACGCCTTCATCTCGTAGAGACACACAACTCCATTACTATCCATTGTCTCTCTTTTACTTGCAATGAGTATGATACGGTATCATGATATGATACCAAATACTCTCTTTTATCATTTAATTACATGTCACCTCATAAAAAACTAGCTGCTATGCATGATAACGTTTTTGATACTCTTATTCTTTTTATACTACTATATGATACTCCCATTTTGACCAGCCTTGGACAACCTAAGGGCATCTCCAACACCGACACTCAAACCTCCCACAACCGTCCGACCCGTGCTGTCCAGACCGAGGAAGCCATCCAACGCGATACTGTATCGTCCGTGCGCGATTTCTCCCGCAAACAAAGACAAACATGGGTGGCTTTGCGGGAGTCCGGGCACGCAAAACGTCGCTCTCCCCCCCCCAACCCATCCAAAAGGAAGCCCGCGCCTTTGTAGGCACTTTTGTAGCATCCCCCACTCTTTTCACGCCAAAATCCCCCACTCTCTTCTTCCATTCATGGCCGCTGTCTAGCCAATTCCCGCTCTTTTCTCGCACCCCCTCCTTCCTTCCGCCGACGACGCATGGAACCGTCGGAGAACTTGTCGGAGATGGAGCTGGCGGAGGTGCCGGAGGATCCAAGCATCACGCTCGCCTAGAAGATCAGCTCGAAGACGCGTCAAAGCGAAGGCCGCAAATGAGGAGAAGCTCAAGAAGCAGTTGGCCGCCGGTGGGCCTGGTGTTAGTGAT